>NC_134487.1:209189924-209422424 GCF_040206685.1 Ascaphus truei | reverse complement strand
GTATAATGTAATAAATACATTTGTCAAAAACGAATGTTGTTCTGACTAGGAATTTATTAAATGTATTTTATTTATATATTTTATTTTAAAGCGGGGTTGGGGCGGGGTTGGGGTCGGGGTTAGGGGCGGGACTAGGTGGCGAGTAGATTTTTTGGTTGGGCGAGTAGATTTTTGGGTGATTTGTCGAACACTGTATTTATATATATATACAGCTAAACCCCGTTATAACGCGCCTCGCTATACCGCGATTCGGTTATAACGCGGTTTTCCCATGGCTCCCGTTTAAAAAAAAAAAAAAAAAAAAAAAAAAAAAAATTTTAAATTTAAATTTTTTTTTTTTTTTTTTGCACACTGCACACACTGCACACACTCACTGCACACACACTGCTCATTGCTCACACTGCACACACACTGCACACTGCACACACTGACACACTGCACACACACTGCACACTGCTCACACTGCACACACTGACACACTACACACACACTGCACACACACTGCACACACACTGCACACACACTGCACACTGCACACACACTGCTCATTGCACACACTGACACACTGCACACACACTGCACACTACACACACACTGCACATTGCTCACACTGCACACACACTGCTCACACTGACACACACTGCACACTGCACACACACTGCTCATTGCTCACACTGCACACACCTCACACTGCACACACCTCACACTGCACACACACTGCTCACACTGACACACACTGCTCATTGCTCACACTGCACACACTGACACACTGCACACACACTGCTCACACTGACACACACTGCACACTGCACACTGCACACACACTGCTCATTGCTCACACTGCACACACTGACACACTGCTCATTGCTCACACTGCACACACACTGCTCACACTGACACACACTGCTCATTGCTCACACTGCACACACTGACACACTGCTCACACTGCACACACACTGACACACACTGCACACTGCACACACACTGCTCATTGCTCACACTGCACACACTGACACACTGCTCATTGCTCACACTGCACACACACTGCTCACACTGACACACACTGCTCATTGCTCACACTGCACACACTGACACACTGCTCACACTGCACACACACTGACACACACTGCACACTGCACACACACTGCTCATTGCTCACACTGCACACACTGACACACTGCTCATTGCTCACACTGCACACACACTGCTCACACTGACACACACTGCTCATTGCTCACACTGCACACACTGACACACTGCTCACACTGCACACACACTGACACACACTGCACACTGCACACTGCACACACACTGCTCATTGCTCACACTGCACACACTGACACACTGCTCATTGCTCACACTGCACACACACTGCTCACACTGACACACACTGCTCATTGCTCACACTGCACACACTGACACACTGCTCACACTGCACACACACTGACACACACTGACACACTGCTCACACACTGACACACACTGCTCACACACTGACACACACTGCTCATTGCTCACACTGCACACACTGACACACTGCTCATTGCTCACACTGCACACACTGACACACTGCTCATTGCACACTGCACACACACTGCTCACACTGACACACACACACACACACACACACACACACACACACACACACACACACTACACTTATACATAAATCAGCCTTACCTTACCTTGGGGATGATTTTTGAGGCATGTGGCTGCAGGGTGGGGGTGGTGCTGCGGTGGAGTGGGATGATGGCTGCTGCGGGGGCCCCCGATGCTGCGGGGGCTGGTGGGATGGCCCGGTGCAGCGCGGGGGGGCATGGGGGGGGGGGGAGGGCAGGACGACCCTGCGCTACGGCAGGGCCAGGGGGCCCTGTATTGCGGCGCGAGGGCCCTGTGCTGCGGCGGGGGGAGCCGGACCGGAGGGGAATCCCCCCTCCCATCTCCTGTCACGCGGTGGCAGGGGGAGCCGGACCGGAGGGGAATCCCCCCTCCCATCTCCTGTCACGCGGTGGCAGGGGGAGCCGGACCGGAGGGGAATCCCCCCTCCCATCTCCTGTCACGCGGTGGCAGGGGGAGCCGGACCGGAGGGGAATCCCCCCTCCCATCTCCTGTCACGCGGTGGCAGGGGGAGCCGGAACCGGAGGGGAATCCCCCCTCCCATCTCCTGTCACGCGGTGGCAGGGGGAGCCGGGACCGGAGGGGAATCCCCCCTCCCATCTCCTGTCACGCGGTGGCAGGGGGAGCCGGAACCGGAGGGGAATCCCCCCTCCCATCTCCTGTCACGCGGTGGCAGGGGGAAGCCGGGACCGCGGGTAAAAACACTGATGCGGCGGCCATTTTTTTTTTTAAATTAGCGCGACCCCGTTAGTAACGCGGTGGTCTCGGGGTGGACCCCGAGGACCGCGTTATAACGGGGTTTAGCTGTATATATATATATATATATATATATATATATATATATATATAACTAGCTGAGAGACCCGGCGTTGCCCGTGAGTTAAATTTGCGGCTAGGAAAAGGTGGGGGGAGGGACAGTGGACAGGAGGAGGGGAGGGACCGGGACAGTGGACAGGAGGGGACGGGGACAGTGGACAGGAGGGGGGGGTAGTGGACAGGAGGGGGGGGGTAGTGGACAGGAGGGGGGGTAGTGGACAGGAGGGGGGGCAGTGGACAGGAGGGGGGGGGACAGTGGACAGGAGGGGGGACAGTGGACAGGAGGGGGGGGCAGTGGACAGGAGGGGGGGACAGTGGACAGGAGGGGGGGACAGTGGACAGGGGGGGGACAGTGGACAGGAGGGGGGGGACAGTGGACAGGAGGGGGGGGGAGAGTGGACAGGAGGGGGGTGACAGTGGACAGGAGGGGGGGAGAGTGGACAGGAGGGGGGAGAGTGGACAGGAGGGGGGGACAGTGGACAGGAGGGGGGTGACAGTGGACAGGAGGGGGAGGAGAGTGGACAGGAGGGGGAGGAGAGTGGACAGGAGGGGGGGGCACACACTGTGTCCCCCCCCCCCACACACACACACAGTGTAACACACACACACAAAGTGTCACACACACACAAAGTGTCACACACACACACACACACAGTGTCACACACACACAGTGACACACACACACACACACACACACGTCACCTCTCCTTCCGGCCGCCGCCATGTTACTTAGTCCGCGAGGGAGGAAGGGGGTCCTTCCGTCCACCGCCATCTTAGGTGCCGCGTGGCAGCGGCAGGCTGCCCTGCCCACTGCCTGTCCCCGCGCCTGGGGCGGAGGTGAGTGGAGCGGGAGGGAGGTGAGTGGAGCGGAAGGTGAGTGGAGCAGGAGGTGAGTGGAGCGGGAGGTGAGTGGAGCGGGAGGTGAGTGGAGCGGGAGGTGAGTGGAGCGGGAGGGAGTGGAGCGGGAGGGAGGTGAGTGGAGAGGGAGGTGAGTGGAGCGGGAGGGAGGTGGAGGGAGGTGAGTGGAGCGGGAGGGAGGTGGAGGGAGGTGAGTGGAGAGGGAGTGCAGCGGGAGGGAGGTGAGTGGAGCGGGAGGTGAGTGGAGCGGGAGGGAGGTGAGTGGAGCGGAGGCGGGGAGGTGAGTGGAGCACCGGGGAGGGGGGGAGGTGAGTGTGATGGGGGGGGGGAGAGGACAGAGAGAGAGGTGTGTGTGTGTTTTTTTTGGACCTTTGCCCCGTCACTCCGCCTCAGGCCAATGAGAGGTGTGGGGGGCGGGCCAAGGGGGTGGTGTGAGTGTGTGAGGCCAATGAGAGGGGTGCGGGGGCGGGCGGGCCAAGGGACCAATGAGATTGCCGCTAGTGACAGGGAACACAGTGAAACATACATACATACAATGCTTTCAGAAATATATAGTAGATAAAAAAATAAATAGATGATACCGTTCTGTGGCTAACAAAATGCTTTTATTTGTGCGAGCTTTCGAGATACACTGATCTCTTCTTCCGGCGATGTTACAAGGAATGAAGCAAGCAAAGGGTATTCTTAAAAACAGTGTCTCTTGGAATGTTATCTGTGCTAGTCCTTCCCCCGGTGTGGATGAGATTTATGGATAGAGGTGTTAAATTGTTCCTGAAAGTAAGTGATGTAAGAGAGTGTGTGTGTGTATATCTGTGTGAATATAAATGAGTGGAGAGCCCACAGTGTATACAGTGCTTTACAAAAGGGGTGTGTGGAGTGGGAGTTAATATAAATGGTGTGGGTAGGTGTGGAAATGTGAGAGATAGTAGCATAACTAATAGTGTGTGTGGATACTATGTGGTCCCTATTGGTGTATAGGGATGGAAAAACAAGTAGTATTGGTATGTGTAAGAGACAGCTGTGTGTGCATACATACAGGCATACCCCGCTTTAAGGACACTCACTTTAAGTACACTCGCGAGTAAGTACATGTCGCCCAATAGGCAAACGGCAGTTCACGCATGCACCTGTCAGCACGTCCTGAACAGCAATACCGGCTCCCTACCTGTACCGAAGCTGTGCGCAAGCGGGGAGACTATAGAGCATGTTACAAATGTGTTATTTACATCAGTTATGCACGTATATGACTATTGCAGTACAGTACATACATCGATAAGTGGAAAAAAGGTACTGCTTCACTTTAAGTACATTTTCGCTTTACATACATGCTCCGGTCCCATTGCGTATGTTAATGCGGGGTATGCCTGTATAGCACAGTATGTACAGACATGGTCTTAAGCGCTCATGGAGAGAGAGTTCACTTGTGTCAGTAATTACTCATAAAATTTCGATCTCTGTTTAGGCCACCGTTAAGTGTCCCGAACAGTTGCATAAATTTGTATTCATGCAACCGTCTCTCTTTCGGTGTATTAAGATTACCTTTGAGTATGGCAACCCTCAGATCGTTTATCTTATGGCCAGAGTCAGAGAAATGTTCGCCGACAGGACTGTCTCTTGTTCCGCGTGTGATGCTGTGGCGATGCAGGTTCATTCTCTTGTTTAGCCCCTGCCCCGTCTCACCTATGTAGTAGAAGCCTCCTGGGCATTTCATGCACATGATGAGGTACACGACATTGCTGGAGGAACAGGTGAACCTTCCTCTGATTTTGTATTCCCTATTCCTGTGTGGTATTTGTATTGTGTCCGCTGTGTAGAGCATTGCGCAGGTTTTGCTTCTTGGGTCCTGGCATGGTTTCGTCCCGCATTCAGTTGTACTGCTGAATACTTTACTCCTCACCATAATATTCTTGAGATTAAGAGGTTGTCTGTATGATAATAAGGGTGCTTCAGGGAAGACCTGTTGCAGTCTTGTGTCTTCCTGGAAGATGGGTTGTAGTTTCCTGGCGATTTTGCGTAGGGCTCCTAGGTGTGGGTTATATGTGACCACCAAAGGTACCCTGTCGCTTGTCTCCTGTTTGTATTCAAGGAGATCACTTCTTGGTATTCTGGTGGCTTTGTGAATTTGCTGGTCTACAATTCTGTGGTTATATCCACGGTTTATAAAATCTGATCTCAAGGCTTTAATCCGCTGGTCTCTGTCTGCTGTGTCGGAGCATATACGGTTGTAGCGTATGGCTTGACTGTAGATGGTTGCATGTTTGGTGTGTGTCGGGTGGAAGCTGGCCCTCAAATAGCTGGCTCTGTCTGTAGGTTTGCGGTATACAGACGTCTGTAGTTGGTTGTTCTTTATAGTAATGGTGGTGTCTAGGAAATGTACTTCATCCGGGGAATGGGTGAGTTTGAGATTGATGGTCGGGTGGAATGTATTGAAGTTGTCATAGAACTGCATCAGGCTGTTTTTTTGGCACTTGTGCAATGATATGTTGATATGTTCTTTTTTTAGTAATTTGAATTATTTATATTTTTTCTAACTGAGCATTGGAATTTTTTTTATCAAGACTTACATATAGGAACTGGTATCATTGAATTTATTACACAATGGAAGATTTATCAGAAGAAATCTCGCAGGATGAGGGTGTTGACACTTATGTGTTTAGATGTAGTGATCATACCAAACAGAGCAGGAAAGCTGAACATTTCTTTGATGTTTTCTGTGAGGAATCTTCAGACCTTGTTACATATTTTCAAAAGTTGGAAAAACTATTATCCTTAAACATCAGACTGTGGTGGGACATAACCTCTTTAGAAAACTTCATCAGAGTGAATAGAATACCAGGAGGTCTTCGAATAAAAAAATCTCCCACCTTTGGCTTTGTGAATAAAGACTTTGAGAATAGATGGAGGTCAGCCCTGGATGAATGTTCCTTTAAGTTAATAGGATTAATCATAGCCCAAAAAAAATGAGGAGAGATCCGTCTTAGAAAAGGATATCAATGATTTAAAAACCAAATTGAAGTCCTTTAATAAAATGGAACATTTTACTAGTAATGACACTATCCTGTCCCAGAATGTAGATGAGGTGGAGAAAACAATTCTGGAGAAAAAACAGATAAAATTTGAAAGGGACAAACAGGACTACCTTAAAAAACAGGTCTATTTTTGGGAAAGGACACCTAATCCAAATGCAAATCGATTTATAGGTAGATCAAAATCCCCACAGAATAAAACCAATGATCGAGATAAGGGATCTGCACCCCCCAAAAAATCTATCCTCAAAAATAAATATGCGGAAGTGTCCAGTGTGGAATCGGATAATTCAGAGGGGGAGAATAGAAGTTTTTCAGTTTCCTTTGATAAGAATGAAGACCTTTGGAGAAAGAAGAATACAGGAGGGGTATACCGGGATACCTCTACCTCGGGTCGAGCAAGCTCTGCAGCACACACCTATGACAAGGATGTAAGACCATCTACCTCTTCCTCTTCCCCCGGTTTTTTAGGACGCGGAGGTCCAAGAGGAAGAGGGGACTTTCAAAGGGGCGCAACAAAGAGGAAGAAGTACAACTGATGGAGGACAATGTCATCAATATTTCAAACGTCACGTTGACTTTGGATCAACTAAAACTCCTCAACAAGGGCCTTAATTTTGCCCCACAGAGTAACTTTAGCCTCTTTGATACAATTATAGACCTGCAATGTTTTACACGAAAACTGGCCCTAACAAAATTCTTTTCCACAGCTGAGGTCCCACTAGAAGTGTCATCGGAGGATTCTGACAATACTATGTCAGATCATGTGGATGTATGTAATGTGGGTATGCACAGGCAGGTCCTTTCGTATAGAGAACATTGTGCTATTGCAGACCTAGAGGGTTTATTTGATGAGAAAGCTATTGCTTTACCTACCTATGACCTCTCCACTGATTTTTTTCCAGCATGAGCACACACAATTCAAGAGGAAATCTATCTTCTGAGCCAACAACTCTAAGGGTCCCTTCATTTCCACTTTTGAAAAATTAGTGGAGAGGGATCTTAGAGTTTTGGCAGAAGGTTTTGTTGTGGACAGTCCACGGTTGGATAATCTGACGAGGTCTGAAAGACAAGAACGCACAAAGCTCCAAAGAGATAAATCCCTAACAATTAAGAAAGCAGATAAAGGGGGAGCGATTGTCGTTCAGTCCTCTGAAGACTACAATAGAGAATCTCTTAAGGCAACTGGGAGATGTGTTATCTTATAAGAAACTCAAGTCTGATCCTACGCAGAAGTTCCTTGGGGAATGAAAAACTCACCTTGAATTAGGGGAGGTATTTTATGTTCTTAATCCTAAGGAGTTAGGCTTTCTATACCCACCACATCCGGTTATACCTATTTTTTATCATCTCCCAAAGATCCATAAAACCCTGACACATCCTCCAGGTAGGCCAATTGTGTCAGGTATTGGATCTTTGGGAGATGCTTTATCACGTTATGTTGATTCATTTTTGCAGCCTTTGGTGCTAGGTCTACCATCTTTTATTAAAGATTCCAGAGACCTTATTGAAGATCTTAAAATGATTAAATGGAATAAAAACTGCATATGGGTAACGATGGATGTACGATCTTTGTATTCCATCATTAGCCATAGACAAGGCATTGAAGCTGCTCAACATTTTTTGAATAGATCTGGTCTTTCCCCCGCACTGTGTGTTTTTCTCATTGAGTCCATCACTTTTTTGCTCACACATAATTACTTTTGTTATGATGCACAATTCTATTTACAACTTATAGGCACGGCTATGGGCACGTCTTTTGCACCTTCGTACGCTAACTTGTTTATGGGTCTTTGGGAGTCACTCTTTATCTACGGTGATTTAAATTTGTTTAGACAACACATTATTTTTTATCGACGTTATATCGATGATCTGATTTTTGTTTGGGAGGGTGATGCACATACTCTGGATTGCTTTATCCAGACTTTAAATCTTAATAATTACAACTTACACTTCACTTACGAGCACAGCATTCACCACATTTGTTATTTAGATCTTATGATTTATATAGACATGATGGGAGAGATACAGACTGATGTGTATAGAAAGCCCAACTCTAGGAATACCTACCTGATGGCTAGCAGCAATCATGCAGTTCCTTTAAAGTGAGGAATACCCAAGGGACAACTTATGCGTCTAAGGAGGTTATGCTCGACTGAAGATAACCACGAAGTACAGGCCCATAAACTGATTGCTAGATTCATGGAGAGGGGTTACAAAGAAAAAGATCTCTTAGAAACATATACTTTGGTGAAAACCATGAAAAGAGAAGATCTTCTCTCTATGAATGTCGCAAAGAAGGATCAGTGGAGTGGAGGAAAATTAAAACCTGCACCACTATTTATCACGCAACAGAGTGGTCAATCAAAAAATATTCGATCTATTATTGAGAAACACTGGGATACTCTCAAATTGGACATTGATCTAAAAAATATCACTGACAATAGGCCTACATTTGTGTTTCGCAGGGCTAAATCCCTTGCGACATACCTGTCACCTAGTCTTTTTTCATCACAACATACTAGGGGCATAAGTAATGTACCTAAAGGCTTTTTTCAGTGTGGAAAATGTAATATCTGTCAATATGCCAAACCCTTAAAAAAGATTGAATGTCTTAAACCAAAGACATCTAAGAGCATACAGACTTTCATTAATTGTAACACCAGTTACGTAGTCTACATAATCAGATGTGGGTGTAATAAGACTTACATTGGGCGTACAATTAGGCCTCTAAAGCTCAGAATCCAAGAACATGCACGCCTAATTAAGAAAAAAGATACACTACACCCGGTTCCGAGACACTTTTCCATGTGCCCTATGGGGGGAATAAAGGGTTTCTCCTTCTCAGGCCTCGAGCATGTGCCAATAGCAAAAAGGGGTGGAGATAGACTTAAACTCCTAAATCAAAGGGAAATGTCTTGGATCTTCTGTATGGAAAGCCTCCATCCACTTGGCATCAATGTGGATTGGGAATTAGCCCATTTTTTTTATAGTTTTTCTCATTAGAATAACAATTTCAGACCTATGCTATATTTTTTATACTATGTAAGACATGCTGATTGCATTACTGTTGCTGTTTTGAATATTATAGAACACTTTTGCTAAGTAAAGTTCATTATTTCCTGCTAAGTACATTATCAATGAATATGATTGGAAGTCATATATGTACACAACCATTCATGATATTAAATAAAACATTAGTAATGAACTAGTTACATACACCCCTCTCTGCCTTTTCCATCAATATAATGACTTAAAACAGTCCTTTTTACCTTGTTCCTATTCGTTACTCTTGTTTTAAGTAGACATGGGATTTTTTTTTATTTATTATGCTTATCAATGTATACACTAAGTTTATATTGATTTTTATTATCCTGACTGATTAGTTATTAGTCAGCTTTTAACTACAATAAATGTGTTATTGTACATGAGTACTATTTTTTAGTTCTCATGTGTTATAATATCCTTTTTTTTTATTGATCACTATCACTTTATTTGTAAGTCTTGTATGTCCGAGCACATTTTCATGCATATGTTATAGATGTTAAGATTGTATATGTAATTTTTGTAGAGTGTGACTCATCTGTGTCATGCAGTTGTCTGTATGAAAGGATGTTAATTTTTTCCATGTTTTTTCTTTCACATTTGCATTCTCAATATGTCAGTTTTAGTGTGGCAGCTAGACCATTTGTGTCTTTTTCCTTGATACTATGGTCTTAAATTTGAGACTTTATTGTCTAGTTGTATCTCTATATAACCATCTAGTGTACGTTCTACATATGTATCCTTTTAGAGGTTCAAACGTATGACCTGGTCGAGGTTAGTATTCAGAGCCCCCATCTAATCCACAGCAGTGTTAGAGTTAAGATCTTTATTACGTTCTGTATTCACCAGCTGTAGTGATTACGCAGCAGTGGGGAGGGACTATCCACCCACGCGCGGGAGTATTGGGCTACGTATAGTAGGGTCTAACTGCCACAAATCACTATTTGATAAAGTCGAAAGACAAAACGCGTCAGAGGATTGATCTTCATGTTTTTTTAATCATGGCCGTTATGCCGCAATAAAGTTTTTTTCTTACTGCACGGTGCCTCCAGCCTGATATTATCTAGCAGTGCTCAGAGTCCCCTCACTCGTACCATAGAACTGTAGGAGGTCCTGTTCGCCAGAGGTCCAAATCAGTAGCGAATGTATGTAAGGGGTTTCAAGTGACAGGTGGAAAGAAAGTGACTTTCCAGTTTTGCGCAGAACAGATTGGCATACTGTGGCGCCATCCGAGTACCCATAGCGGTCCCGGTTGTCTGGAGGTATGTGTCATTTCCAAATGTGAAGTAGTTATGGGTCAGAATAAATTCGATGCATTTAGTCACTGTCTCTGTGAGTGGCTCCTGCGGTCCCAGAAAGTATCTGCAGGCTGAAATCCCATCCTCGTGGGGGATGTTTGTATAAAGTGACTCTACATTCATGGTTGCTAGTAGTGTTCCTGTTGGGAGGGGGTCAATGGCATTCAGTTTGTTTAGCAGGTCGGTGGTATCCTGGATATAGCTGGGTGTGTTCCTGACAAGTGGTTTTAGAATGCCCTCCACCCAGCCAGAAATATTCTCGGTAAGTGTGCCAGATCCAGAGATAATAGGGCGACCAGGGTTACCCTCTGTGAATTTTAGGGAGCATGTAGAATGTGCCAGGTTTTGGGTTAGCTGGTATCAGGTCCAGAATTTGTTCTCTTGTGCGGATCGGGAGTGTTTTAATGATCCTGTTGAGTTCTCTCATGTATTTTTTAGTTGGATCCTCCTGCAGTTGGGTGTAATACTTTGAATCAGAGAGTTGCCTGTGTGCTTCCCGCAGGTAGTCTGTGGTGTTCATTATAACCACTGCTCCTCCCCTGTCCGCAGGTTTGATTGTTATGTTGTGGTTGGCCTTTAGCGATTCTATGGCTCTCCTCTCCATCAGTGTCAGTATTATACTGTTTAATTATTTTTTTTTTAAATATTTAGCAGTACACTTAAATTAAGATTTTTACATATAATGGAGCTACACTTATAACTAAGTGAAACGCTAAGACCATCTCCGAGATGGTGGGCAAAATAAAGGTGTGAAACGATATAAAATATATAAGGATTTACAACTGTTTTAAAAAAAAAATAAAAATAATTTTTGATGGCAATACCGTAACACAAAAAAATATGATTTGTTCAAATTTTTTTTATCGCGGTATTTACAGCCCGATCATGCAGAGTTGAATCTCCTTCCTGTATCCATTCCTCTGAGCCTCAGGAAGGGAGGAGAAGCTTACCATCTGGTCTATGAGAAGAGACAAAGGAAAGCAAGGTGTATCATGGTCCCTTCCCCCATTGCCTCGTGCATGGAGGCTGGTGCCAGGCCTTCCACCTAGTCTCTCCTGCCACTCGATGCACAGAGGCTGCTTCACAGAGCCCTCCGCTCCTTCTGTTGCATATGGCCTTCTCCCTACTCCCACTGACTTGGACTTTCACTGACAGTCATTGCCACCCACACACCCAAATATCACAACATAGACACACTGACAGAGGCAGACATATATATGTATGTATGTCTTTATTTATATAGCGCCATTAGTGTACATAGCGCTTCACATTAGTACTACACGTGACAATCCTATAAATAACAAATAATACGAATAACAGATCATGGGAATAAGTGCTTCAGACATAAAAGTAAAATTTCGGAAGAGGAGTCCCTGCTCCGGGGAGCTTACAATCGAATTGGTGGGGAGAACGTACAGAGACAGTAGGAGGGCATTCAGGTAAGTGCGTCTGCAGGGGGCCAAGCTTTATGCATCGTGTATAGTATTGGCCACGGTGCTACTCATATGCTTCTTTTCGCAAGTGTGTCTTAAGGTGGGTCTTAAAGGTGGATAGAGAGGGTGCTAGTCAGGTTTTGAGGAGAAGGGCATTCCAGAGGTGCGGGGCAGAAAGTGAGAAAGGTTTAAGGCAGGAGAGGACTTTAGATACAAAGGGGGTAGAGAGGACATCCTTGAGCAGAACGCAAGAGTCCGGACGGTGCATAGCGAGAAATTGGGGCTGAGATGTAAGGAGGAGCAGAAGAGTGTAAAGCTTTAAAAGTGAGGAGGAGACTTGAGTGCGAGATGTGTGATTTGATAGGAAGCCAGGAGAGTGATTTCAGCAGGGGAGACGCTGAGACAGATTTCAGAAATAGTAGAGTGATTCTGACAGCAGCGTTTAGGATAGATTGTAGGGTAGACAGATGAGAGGCAGGAAGGCCGGACAGCAGGAGGTTACAGTAATCGAGGTGGGAGAGAATGATTGCCTGAGTCAAAGTTTTAGCAGAACAGAGGAAAGGGCGTATCTTTGTTATATTGCAGAGGAAAAAGCAACAGGTTTTAGATATGTTTTTAATGTGAAGGGCGAATGTGAGAGAAGAGTCGTGTGACCCAGAGGCAGCGTGCTTGGGCTACAGGGTGAATGACGGTACTTCCAACACTAATGTGGAAGGAGGTGGTAGGGCCAGGTTTGGGAGGAAGTATAAGGAGCTCTGTTTTTGCCATGTTAAGTTTCAGTCGGCGGATTTCCATCCAGGATGATATTCCAGAGAGACATTCAGAAACTTTGGTCTGTATAGCAGGTGTAAGGTCAGGGGTTGAAAGGTAAATTTGTGTGTCGTCAGCATAGAGGTGATATTTAAACCCAAAAGATGTGATTAGGTCACCTAGAGAGAGTGTGTAAAGAGAAAAGAGAAGGGGTCCCAGGACAGAGCCCTGGGGTATCTCCACAGAGAATTCGATTGAGGAGGAGGAGGTGTTAGCAAAAGAGACACTGAAAGTACGATGGGAGAGGTAAGAGGAGATCCAGGGTAGAGCTTTGTTCCGCATACCAGGAGTATGGAGAATGTGAAGGAGAAGAGGGTGGTCCACGGTGTCAAATGCTGCAGAAAGGTCGAGTAATATGAGCAGAGTGTAATGACCTCTGTCTTTGGCAGCATGGAGGTCATCAGTTATTTTAGCGAGGGCTGTTTCAGTCGAGTGAGCAGTGCGGAAGCCAGATTTTAAAGGGTCTAGAAGAGAATAGGTGTTGAGAAAATGGAGCAATCGAGAGAATACAAGACATTCATGGAGTTTGAAGACAAAAGGCAGGAGGGAGACCGGTCGATAGTTAGAAGGAGAGGTAGGGTCAAGCTTGCTGTTTTTGAGTAATGGTATAATGGTTGCATGCTTGAAGGAGGATGGAAAGGTACCAGAGAAGAGGGAAGAGTTAAAAATCTGTGTAAGCGTAGGAGCAAGAGGTTTTAGGAGATGGAAGGGAATGGGATCAAGAGGGCAGGTGATGGAGGGAGAAGAGGAGATCAGCAGTGACACATCCTCCTTCGAGACAGCGGAAAAAGAGTCAAAAAAGGCAGGAGGAGAGTTAGAAAGCGGTGTGGTGTGGGAGGAGGCAACAGATGGGATGTTCTGACGTATGGATTCCACCTTTTCCTTAAAGTCAGCAAAGTCCTGAGGTGAGATGGAGGAAGAAGAGGAGGCAGCCGAGGGTGGTCTGAGTAGAGAGTCAAAGACAGAAAAGAGTCGGCGTGGGTTAGACTTGTGCGTTTTGATTAGTGATTAGTAGGTTTGTTTAGCCTGAGAGAGGGCAGAGTTGAAACAGGACAGCATAAATTTGTAGTGAAGGAAGTCTGCGAGCGTATGAGATTTCCTCTAGAGGCATTCAGTGGAGCGAGTGGAGGAACGCAGCATACGCGTGTGGGAATTTAGCCAGGGTCTGGGGTTAGAAGGGCGAGGATGGCAGAGAGAAAGCGGGGCATGTAGATCAAGAGGGGAGGATAAGCCAGAGTTGTAGTTCCTGACCAGGTTGTCAGGGTCTGAAGCAGAACTGAGAGAGGAGAGAGAGGAGCGTAAAGTGGAATCAAAAGCTGATAGATTAATAGAGCGCAGGTTTCTGCAAAAATGAGGGCTAGATGGAGATTTAGGTAGAGAGGGGGCGATGGTCAGAGAGAGGAAATGGAGAAATCAGCGAGAGAAAAGTTTTTAGTGAAAACCAGGTCTAGGTAGTGGCCATCCTTGTGGGTGCTGGCTGCGTCCACTGTTGAAGGCCAAAAGAAGAGGTTAGGGAGAGAAAGCGAGAGGCCCAAGGAAGAGAGGGGTCATCAATGTGGCAGTTGAAGTCCCCAAGGAGAAGAACAGGGGAGTCTGAGGAGAGAAAGAAAGAGAGCCAGGATTCAAAGTGAGAGAGAAAGGCAGAATCGGGATGAGTAGAGGTAGGTGGGCGATAGATGATTGCCACGTGGACAGGGAGAGGAGAGTAGATAGTTTATCTATCTGCTATAGTGACTGACATACAGACAGTGACAGATATGCATGGGCACATATAATAAGTATCCAGCTATTTTTGTGCACAGTAGGGTTGAATTGGTCAGTTCTGGTACATATTGAGCTAGCTGTCATGTAGCATGTGCAGGGTGCCTCAAATAACTGAGTGTGGAGGGAGTCAGCAGTGACCATTGTGGGGGCTTGATTCATTTTTTTAAAGGACACAATATAAAATTGGTAGGCTCTGCTGAAAGGGTCTACCGTGTTGTGGCAGTAGGCTTCTTATATTTTGGCCAAAATATTGAACTATTATATAATTTGTCATATTGGATGTGCATATTTGTGTAGTAGCACTCCAGTTTGCATAAAATAGCCATTGTGCTGATTCCCTGCCCAATAAGTTGTGTGGCCCCCTGCACATGCTGCCCTGGTCTGACACTGAGCTGCAGCCTGCGCTCCCACTCACTGCCTTCCTTCCGACCCCTTGATTGGGCTTGGCAGTGAGCCGTGAGGAGATGTACGGGCCACTGCTCAAAGACAGCTGGACCACTAAGATGGTTGAATTATGTCACTCCGTCGTCCCTCCCTGTCGAGCTCTAACTCCTGTAATTTTTAGAGTATCCTGATAATTTCATTATTAAAAAAAAAGAAACCGTTTAAAATGTATTTATTTACATTTATTATTCATGGGTTTTAAATTAATTACAGTTTATAATAAAATATCTGAAACCCTTAAATGCTTTTAAAGTTTTTTTTTTTAATTCTTTTTATTTTATACCATAAATATTTATTGCAATATATATCTTTACCATGGTGAAATTTTTGTTATCGGCCAACCCTAAAATAACCTAGTGGTTAAATTAGCGTTGGCTTAGATAACGTGCAAACAGTGAAGAAAACTCAATAGAACAAGATTTATAAATGACTAGCTGAGAGACCCGGCGTTGCCCGGGAGTACAATTTCCCTCTCCCCCTGTCTGTTTCTCCACTCCCCCCTCTCTGTTTGTGTTCCCCCCCTGCGCAGCTCTGTTCCCCCCACCCCCTACAGTGTTCTACACACACACACACACACACACACACACACACACACACACACACACACACACACACACACACACACACACACACACACACACGGTCCCCCCACACACACACTGTGTCCCCCCTCCCCCCACACATGCACAAAGCTCCCTCCCCTGTATTCTTCCGTGAGGAGCGGCGGGTGGGAGTGAAGTGACCGGAGGGTGGGGGGTTGGTGGGGGCGAGGTGAGGACGGCGCCGCTCCTCGGCGGGTGGGAGTGAAGTGACTGGAGGGAGGGGCGTTGGTGGGGGAGAGGTGAGGCCGGCGCCGCTCCTCGGCGGGTGGGAGTGAAGTGACCAGAGGGAGGGGCGTTGGTGGGGGAGAGGTGAGGACGGCGCCGCTCCTCGGCGGGTGGGAGTGACCGGAGGGAGGGGGGTTGGTGGGGGAGAGGTGAGGACGGCGCCGCTCCTCGGCGGGTGGAAGTAATGTGGCTGGAGTGAGGGGGGTTGGTGGGGGAGAGGTGAGGCTGGCGCCGCTCCTCGGCGGGTGGGAGTGGAGTGACCAGAGGGAGGGTGGTTGGTGGGGGAGAGGTGAGGACGGCGCCGCTCCTCGGCGGGTGGGAGTGAAGTGACCGGAGGGTGGGGGAGAGGTGAGGACGGCGCTGCTCCTCGGCGGGTGGGAGTGAAGTGACCGGAGGGAGGTTGGTGGGGGAGAGGTGAGGACGTCGCCGCTCCTCGGCGGGTGGGAGTGAAGTGACCGGAGGGAGGGGGGTTGGTGGGGGAGAGGTGAGGACGGCGCCGCACCTCGGCGGGTGGGAGAGAAGTGACCGGAGGGAGGGGGGTTGGTGGGGGAGAGTTGAGGACGGCGCCGCTCCTCGGCAGGTGGGAGTGAAGTGACCGGAGGGTTGGTGGTGGGGAAGAGGTGAGGACGGCACCGAGGAGCGGTGGGAGTGAAGTGACCGGAGGGTGGGGGGTTGGTGGTGGGGGAGAGGTGAGGCCTGCGCGGTAGTGGCGTGACCGGAGGGTGGGGGGTTGGTGGTGGGGGAGAGGTGAGGCCTGCGCGGTTGTGGCGTGACCGGAGGGTGGGGGGTTGGTGGTGGGGGAGAGGTGAGGCCTGCGCGGTAGTGGCGTGACCAGAGGGTGGGGGGTTGGTGGTGGGGGAGAGGTGAGGCCTGCGCGGTAGTGGCGTGACCGGAGTGTGGGGGGTTGGTGGTGGGGGAGAGGTGAGGCCTGCACCGAGGAGCAGCGGGTGGGAGTGGGGGGTGAGGAGTGTGGGTTTGTCAAGTTGTTCTCCTTAGGTTCCAACTGCAAGTGAGATGGTCCTTGAAATGTGAGGGGTGGGGTGAGGGGGATGGGGGGGTTGTGGGGGGTGCGCCGTGGCCAATGACACAGGGCCAATCACACAGGGGGAAGACATACTGTTAGGAATGTGAGCACACAGCGCCTCAGGCGGAGCTCACGGCTCTCTCCTTACACTGCTCAGACCCTTCCACTACAACCACGCAAGCCCCCTTCAGCTTCATCACTTACCCCTCGGCATGGTGAGACGCTCCACGAGGTACTTCCTTACACCTGCTGTACAAACCAAAGTTTCTGAATGTCTCTCTGCTATATCATCCTGGATGGCCCTCCGACGCCTTAAACTCAACATGGCTAAAACAGAGCTCCTCATACTTCCTCCCAAACCTGGCCCTACTACCTCCTTCCACATTACTGTTGGAACTACAATCATTCACCCAGTAGCCCAAGCACGCTGCCTAGGGGTCACATTCGACTCCTCTCTCACATTCGCCCCTCACATTCAAAACATTTCTAAAACTTGTCGCTTTTTCCTCCGCAATGTAACAAAGATACGCCCTTTCCTCTGTTGCTCGACTGCTAAAACCCTGACTCAGGCAATCATTCTCTCCCATCTTGATTACTGTAACCTTCTGCTGTCCGGCCTTCCTGCCTCTCACCTGTCTCCCCTACAATCTATCCTAAATGCTGCTGCCAGAATCACGCTACTCTTTCCTAGATCTGTCTCAGCATCTCCCCTCATGAAATCCCTCTCCTGGCTTCCGATCAAATCCCGCATCTCACACTCCATTCTTCTCTTCACTTTTAAAGCTTTACACTCTTCTGCCCCTCCTTACATCTCAGCCCTAATTTCTCGTTATGCACCATCCAGACTCTTGCGTTCTTCTCAAGGATGTCTTCTTTCTACCCCCTTTGTATCTAAAGCCCTCTCCCGCCTTAAACCTTTTTCACTGACTGCCCCACACCTCTGGAATGCCCTTCCCCTCAGTACCCGACTAGCACCCTCTCTATCCACCTTTAAGACCCACCTTAAGACACACTTGCTTAAAGAAGCATATGAATAGCACTGTGGATATTGATACATAAAGCTTGGCCCCCTGCAGACGCACTTACCAGAATTCCCTCCTACTGTCTCTGTACGTTCTACCTACCAATTAGACTGTAAGCTACTTGGGGCAAGGACTCCTCTTCCGAAATGTTACTTTTATGTCTAAAGCACTTATTCCCATGATCTGTTATTTATATTATCTGTTATTTATTTGATAACCACATGTATTACTACAGTGAAGCGCTATGTACATTAATGGCGCTATATAAATAAAGACATACAATACAATACTTCCTCCACGCTCTGCGCCGCAGCCGTCTGCGCGGAATCGCCGCCCCGCGCGCACGTGCGCACCCCACGTTGCTTCCTCTCATGCGCACGTCGGACTTACAGTGCACACACAAAAGCCCTTGAACTTATCCCCACTCAGGCTCCGCCCCCAAACACCGCACGGTTACAATCTGGCTCTTGCTGAGTGTCACCTGAGCTCTAAGAACAGCATCCAATGCACTGAAGCTCCCTGGGCTCCTCCAGGCAGGCCCCACTCCTGGTTGGCTGTTCCAGCTTTATATACTCTCTCTGTTCTGTGCTTCCTCGCTCGTCATAGTTTTTGTATGGGTGTTTCACAGTGCTTGTTCTTTGATTCTCTCGGTTTTGACGCGGCTTGGCAGACTACTCCCCTTTGGCTCTCGACTACGGATTGTTCCTGTTTACGTACCTTCTGGCTCCCTTCGACCACGGTACTCATCTCGATCCTTCCATATGTCTCCTACCCCTGATCTCGGCAACGGCAACGACCATTCTTCTGGGAAAACGGTCCCGGCAAGTATTCACGCAATACACCCCATCTGGCCTGGCACCATCTAATACCACAACCCGGACACGTCCCTCGCTCTGTCGGTGTGTGTATTCATACCTGCCACCTCAGTTCTAGGGACAGGTCTGGTCTGCGGGCTACTCCGGTGTAACACATACACACACAAACATTATTTGAGACGTATAGATATAGATGATCTGCAGAAACACAAGGTAATCTAGGATATTGCTCTGGTTTTCAAGGATCTAGCCCCCATGGGGTTTGGATTTAAGACATCAGAAAGTTTTTTTTATTCTCAGAAGTGAGGTAGCGAGCAGAAAGTTGGTGGGCGACTACGGACTAAAATAGTGAATGTGGAACCAAGGACAGCCAGTCACCAAGATTGATATACCCCAAACTGTGACTCTAAAGGGTGCAACAAACACCACAGAATATACATAACAGCCTGCCAGCATTCTGCCTAATTCTTTTGCCAACACTCGAATTTGACACAAAAAACATTTTTGGCATATTTGCAAATTTACTGGAGCTTGAAAAAAAAAGTCAGTTTCTAAAAATCTAATTAAAAAATGTTCAAAATTAGCAAAAATGTAAACAAATTATAATTCACGAACAAAAACAGAAAAAATGATTCTGTGGCGAAAACCACGTTTGTCACTCTTACTAATGATGTAGTGGGAAATAAAATCCCACAATGTCGGACATCATTAGGGCGTCAAACACATAGTATGGCAGTCAGTCAGATTTCTTGCTTTACAACATGACCTCCCGAACACTTTAAGTGTTATGTTACCGCTACCGGCCTATATATGGGCCCGCACCCTCGCATATCCCCTCAGTCCATAGTGGGGAGAGAACTTACGTCTGTGTTTTCTTGGATCTTGCCTATTCATCATTTTATATTCATAATTTATTTTACTCGCCATTGTTTTAATCTGACCTTTGTAAGATCTTTCACTTTCTTTAATCTCCTCAAGTTCCCTCTTTTAACCTACAGGGGTAGAGGAACTCCATGTTTCTACATCTGTGGAAAAGAAGCAGTGGTAAAATCTCACAGCCGCAACGTTTCCCTTTCTCAAAGGGGAAGCTGTGGTGTGGTGTGGGATGGCGGGCCAGTTTAGTTATGACTCCTCAATTACCGTTCCACTACCGTGAATTTCCTCCACTGTAAAGTAACTGATATCGTATAAACTTTTGCTTAAGCTCTCATTCACCTTTTTCTTTATAGACAGTGTAATTCCTCAAAAGAAACTCTTATTGATTGTATTCATGTAACATGTTTACTCCTCTCTCTGTCCAGTTTTATTTATGTTTTTGCCCTTGCAAACCTGATATCTCACTGCCTTTTGTCTTCATTAACTAATTATACTATCTGTCCTCTTTAAGTTACATTCTTAGACTTTTTGTAAATAATTGTGCTTATACGGTGCAAAGTGCACATTTATTTAAACTCACCTATCGCTCGTTGAAATAATAAAGTTTCAAAGCAAATTTTAGAAAACACATGGCACTATTCTTAGTTTTAAGAGTGACATTATTGCCTTATTGATGACTAAAGTTATTCAAGGAAGTTGATAATGTTCATAAATTGACTACAATTTGATGTTT
This sequence comes from Ascaphus truei, assembly GCF_040206685.1. Taxonomy (NCBI): domain Eukaryota; kingdom Metazoa; phylum Chordata; class Amphibia; order Anura; family Ascaphidae; genus Ascaphus; species Ascaphus truei. The sequence goes on along the minus strand of NC_134487.1, from coordinate 209,402,016 downwards.
TGTTTGAGCTTAGTGGAATTGCTTTTTTAAATGATATCAACAAATTGTTCACTGAGGACTTTAGATCTGTGAAGTGCTCTCTTCAAAACTCATACAGTATGCTTTCCTTATGAGAACAATTCCTAATTTATTAATATTTTTTTTATTACAGTGTTATGGATCTTCATTCCTTCAGCCGTATTGCATTTAATGTGGAATTTGTCATCATTCTTCTATTATCATTGTGTTTCTATTCCTGCTTCAGTGACCTAAGTCCAGTAAGTATTGCCTTTAGATACCAGAAAACATGTGGTTTTATCCTAATGTCACAAAGGACCGTCAAATTAACAATATCTCCCCTCAATGCACCCCATATACCATCTGTCATGAACAGCACACAAGTGAGCACGTGACTTAGATATGCAACAAGGGTTAATACACACGGCTACTCCAGCCAACTCACCTGAAAGATACTTTCAGTGAGTTAATATTAACCACGTACTCAATTGCAATCATATCTACATGCTTCTACCACCCAATAATTATACAAATAAAAATATGGAATTAATATCTGCCAGGGTCTCGGGCCCCTGTTTATAACAGAAAAAATAATGCATTTTACACACACATCTGTTGTAGCAAAATGTGTCAGAAAATATAAATGCTCTCTCCAGAGCTTGCAATCAGTTCATTCAGAGCCCAAAGCATCACTTATTAAATGTTTTAATATATATTAAGTGCTTAGATTACAGAAAAAGGATTACAAGGACATACAATTGCAGTAAATACAGGACAGTTTCTTAAAATAACAGGATAAAACATAAACAGAAATCCCGTTAACATTACGTTACCATATATCAGGATTTCCTCCCAGAGAGGTCACTGGCGAAGAAATGAGAAATCACGCATTTGGTCCAAAAACATACTTCTTTTGAAAATCTGATTTTCATAACTTTGCTCAGACTTATATCCTATATTTCCCCATTTAAACAATATAAGCCCACCCCTGTTTTAAATCAACTGCGAGATTGACAGTTTTATGAAAGAGTAAAAAAAACTGCTACAAACAACATTTAAACCATGCCTCAGTATATAACCACACTCATAACTTCCTAATATTTAGACATTAATAAATTCAGACGCTAATGACGGAAGCAATGAGATGAAGTATTACCCTCGGAATACTAAATTTGGATTTCTGTCCCTCACCAGCTGCTGTACCTCACGTGTCTGGTCTTATTATATTGCAAAATAGAGCAAATGGTGCACACCAAAAAAAACGTTAAAAAATCTATTATACTAACATGACAATAATCCAGAGTGAATCCAAAGTAAAGAAGATTAATCGGAGCACTACCGGTTTTCTTTATGCAAAATGTATTGTTAGTATACAAATGCCCCGAGTGGCAAAAAGGGGAAACCTTGCTTCTAACACAGGACGGGGAGGGTGTCTAGATAATTAAAAATCCCTGAACACTAGCGCGAAGGGTGGTGCCCACTGGGGAAGGTGAAATATGGGAAGGTGAGACAGGAAAGTATCCCCTTGAGGTAGTGGCACACACCTAACAAATTAAAACTCGGTTTTATTAACGTAATTAAAATAAAGTGTACGGGATTTGGAACAAAACAAAACAAACACGTGAACATATAATAAAAATCGGAGTGTGATTACACAAGGGTGACTGATGATATTGCAAAAACACTTAGAGAGTATATAATTAAACTCTTCTACCACAACAGAATTCGTGTATGTGTGTTTAATTTTATCACAGTTGTCCTGTTTAAATGAACAGAGAGAGAGAATTCCCTGAATATCTTGAGACCCTATTATTGGTTGGGTTTCTCATGAAAATTGCATATCTCCCATAATATCTAAGTCTGCAAAATCTTAGGTAATTAACCAACTGTCTATGTTGAAGAGGTGTATATGACAACAACCTAAACCTTAAGTGGGTGGGTATAATAAACCCTCCACCACTGGGCATTGATTACTTAAATGCCCAGTTAGGTAATACTGGAGACTGCATAGCAGAGGAAAATGTCCTCTGTGGTGCTTTGACCAGTAATCAGCTATAATGAAGCTGATAGCAGAGTGCAGAGAGGATCTATCTAGGGTTGCAATGTATACACAGTCTGAGCGTTCTTGCTGTCCATGGCTACAGTCTCCGAAACGCTCAGACTAACAGGACTCCCTTGCCACTCCGAGTCAGCCGACGTCGCAGGCTTGCTGACGTCACACGTACCCAACGTACGTTTCACCAATAGGCTTCGTCATTATAGCTGATTACTGGTCAAAGCACCACAGAGGACACTAATACTGGACAGTCTCCAGTATTACCTAACTGGGCATTTAAGTAATCAATGCCCAGTGGTGGAGGGGTTATTATACCCACCCACTTAAGGTTTAGGTTGTTGTCATATACACCTCTTCAACCTAGACAGTTGGTTAATTACCTAAGATTTTGCAGACTTAGATATTATGGGAAATATGCAATTTTCATGAGAAACCCAACCAATAATAGGGTCTCAAGATATTCAGGGAATTCTCTCTCTCTGTTCATTTAAACAGGACAACTGTGATAAAATTAAACACACATACACGAATTCTGTTGTGGTAGAAGAGTTTAATTATATACTCTCTAAGTGTTTTTGCAATATCATCAGTCACCCTTGTGTAATCACACTCCGATTTTTATTATATGTTCACGTGTTTGTTTTGTTTTGTTCCAAATCCCGTACACTTTATTTTAATTACGTTAATAAAACCGAGTTTTAATTTGTTAGGTGTGTGCCACTACCTCAAGGGGATACTTTCCTGTCTCACCTTCCCGCAAAATGTATTGTGCCAAATAGAAACACAATATTTTGGCCTTTATGCCACTTTCACTTGATAAAGGCCAGCTAAAGGCCGAAACGTGTTTCTATTTGGCACAATAAATTTTGCATAAAGAAAACCCATAGTGCTCTAATTCATCTTCTTTACTTTGGTCTTATTATATGCCATTTCCCGCCACGAATACACACATGTAATTCTTAGCATGTACAGCAGATGAAGACACATGATATTCTCATTTTTAATAAAGTCCTTCAACGAAAACATACCCTGTGTGTTACCTCTCTCTGGAATGCACCAGTAATTATTCACGAATGTTGAGGCTTCTTTGAGGTTGACAGAATAGTATCTGGTTAGTACTTATGACCCTCTAAACCCCACATGTGCCACTTTTAGTGTGCTATCCAGGACAGGCCGCCCCCAATTAAGTTCTCTTTGAAGCCCGCACAGACCCAGAAAAGGTCTTCACCTGTCATAAACCCAATATATTGTATTTTTAAACCCACATTGTTGCACCATTAACCCTTGAAACACCAGATGGATTAAAATACATAATATCTCATGATATTAACATGACAAGTCCTATCAGGTAAATTAGGTTAACCTCTTGTGTGGTATTGTTGTTAGTAAAGCATTACTCTTTTGTATTGAAAGGATAGGTAGTTAATTGAGCATTAGTGAGTTTGTGTTGTATGGTTACACATTTGGTGCTTGAAGGCATTCCTTTGCAATACATTGGTAGCCCATCGGGCATCAAAGGGTTTATTTCCTGCAATATGTTACTGTAATTATTCTAACTTACGGTAGCCATGTAGTATATTTGCATGTGGATTTTTGGTATTAATAGAAGAAATTGCAATGGGACTTCCACAGATCTTCTCCATTATCACACAGCTACCATATATACAGTGGCGAGAGAAAGTTTGTGAACCTCTTAGGACTTTTACATATTTCAAACCTAAAATGTTATTAGATTTTAATCTAAGTCCTAATAATAGATAAAGATAACCTGATCAAACAAATGACACACAAACATGATACTTTTTCAACATTTATTTATCCACAAATTATTCAACATTCAATATCCATGTGTGAAAAGGTATGTGAACCTTTAGATTCAGTATATGGGGGCACTCCCTTGAGCGGCAATAACTTCAATTAAGCATTTCCTGTAACTGCTGGTCAGTCTCTCACATCGGTTTTGAGGAATTTTGGCCCATTCCTCTTTACAGAACTGCTTCAACTCATGACCCACTTTCGGTTTAGCTAACGGACGGATGGCCTGATATTCTCCTCTAGAATCTTCCTGAACAATGCAGAATTCATGGTTGTATCAATGATGAAAAGCAGTCCAGATCATGAGGCAGCAAAGCAGCCCCAAACCATTACACTCCCACCACCATGCATGATGGTTGAAATGAGGTTCTTCTGGTGGGACGCAATGTTTGAATTTCACCAAACATACAGTAACGTTTCTCATTGAGGCCAAAAAATTCTACCTTCGACTTGTCTGTCTAGAGAACATTGTTCCAGAAGTCTTGTGGACCATCTTGTGCTCTTTGGTGAACTTTAGTCGGCATGAATGTTCTTTTTAGAGAGCAGTGATTTCATGTAGGCTATCCTTCCACAATTCTTGTTCAGTCTTTTTCTGATAGTTGAGTCATGAACACTCACATTAGCCAAGGCAAGAGTGGCTTGAAGATCCTTGGATATTACTCTGGGGTTCTTTGTGACTTCCTGGATGATTTGCCGGTTTGTTCTTGGAGAGATTTTGGTAGGACGACCGGTCCTGGGTAGAGTGACTGTGGTGGTCTTGAACTTTCTCCATTTATAGACTGTCTGACAGTGGACTGGTGGAGCCCCAAATCCTTAGAAATTGTTTTGTAACCCTTTCTAGACTGATGAGCATCAATAACTGCTTTTCTGAAGTCCTCAGAGATTTCTTTTGACTGTGGCATGACATGTTTCCACACACCTGTACGATGAAGACCAAACTCACAAAGTTTCTGATCTTTATATAGGGTGGGGCCTCCCAAACTCACACTTGAAGATCTACCTAATTATTTAAACACCTGATTCTAATTATCCCCTTTAATTTAGCTGATAAAACCAGAGTTTCACTTACTTATTCCCATACCCTGCCTCTCAATTACTAACTTTTTCACATACCCTGCCTCTCAATTACTAATGGTTTGTCTAATTTATACATCATTTTGTTTAAAAAGACATGGAATTGGTTAATATAACCCCTATTGGATATTTAAGAATGACTGGTTTTGATTAAAAAAAGGTTGTCATGGAAAAACTATAGAATTTCCGTAATTATCATTGGGTTCACAACCTTTTTCTCACCACTGTATATAATTTTTTGTGAATACAGTGTTAAATATGCATTAACATTTGTATATCATTTCTGTTAAAAGGGATATGCTTTAACAGTTTTAGAAGATTTTGAAGATGACAATAATATAGAAGCAATAGTAGAAGATGTTCAGGACCCAGAGGATCAGGAAGTATTTTATCCCACTCATGAGTGGCAAGTTGTAAAACCAGGTAAGAAATATACTGTATTGTTAATTAGAAAGTTATTAGACATGATAAAGCTCTGGCACTAAAGTAGTTTCATTTCAGTCCTGTCCTTCAGAACAAAATAATATGATTTCAGCTTGGAAATATTTTTTCTTGACAATTTCAAACTTTTGTTTGCTGCATTGTGTGGAAAATATACCCTGTCCCTTCTTAATAGGCAGGCTGTCACTGTCTGAGCCAGTTCTTTGTTTCTAATGTACCTGAAGCTGAAGTGCCAATTTCACAGATGCATTGAATTAATTAACAAAGCTGCTAGCCCTCCAGTATATTAGAGCTGAGGCAGAGCGCTCAGGAACACTGCAGGATATGTACTGCATTTGGGTGCAGAACCTGTTACTTTGCTCTACTGCCTGTTGTTATGCTGACATGCTATAAGGCTAATAATCTGGCTGTTCTACTATTACTCTGTAACTCCTGAACTACGAGTAATAGACTGTGGCGCTAACCATCAGAATACATTGTTCTAAAGACCAGAGACTGCCTTTGTAATCATATGTCTGTACTTGTAATCATATGTCTGTACTATGGACTATTGTTTTACCTGATGTCAAGCCATTGATTACTGTCATTAGTGACCAGAAATTAACAAGGGGATCAAGGCACCAGACAGGACAAAGCAGTTCAATAAAGAGTATTCATTCCAGCCGGAGCCAGCCACCACAGCACAAAATCAAACAAAGCTTACACTCTCCAAAACAGAGAATACGGGGCGAATACTAGCTACCTATGTGCCAGGTGCCACTTCCAAGGCTTACCTGGGTTTTGCTTCCACTCCTGTGGAATAGAGACTGTCCAGACCTCACTGGTGCAATTCAAAATCTCTGCTCAAATAGGCTCCCAGGCTCATTTTCAGGTGTCTCTGGCACAGCTTCCTAGCACACCACTAAGGTCACCTCCACGTCAGGATCAGAATGATCTCTGGAAATGAGATCAACAGTTCTTTACATAGATCTTGGCCTCCATCTGAAACTATGGAGTTGGGCTGCCAATCGATCAGAGCATGGATGCTACGTGGTACAATCACAGATCGAGCTACATAGGCCAATCATGACTGTGAAATTCAAACTAACTAACCAGTGAGACCTGAGTCAGTTGCTGTAATGCTTGCACTGCCCACGAGCAAGACAGGATCCCGACTGAGGTGGGGAAGTAGGAAACCACGCACCCACAGCAGCGGAAGCATGCACGGCAGGCGGATTGTCAAACGTAGCCGGATCTGGGTTGGAGAGAGTGGGATAGTCGATACTTGTCAAGGTCTTGGAATGGAGAGTTCAGAATAGTCAAGTCCCTATAGCCGTGGTCTGGGTTGGAGATATCCGTAGAGTCGAGGGTAAGCCAGGGTCAGTATCCAGAGGGGTTCCAAAGTCACGAAAGGTACACGAAAGGTTCACTGCAAGAGAACACAGGACAGGGAGCAAGGCACAACGGACGCAGGAGCTCAAGGCTACAACAAGTTATGCTCAGCGATGTGTGAAAGGAACTGCAGTGTATTTAACAGGAACCAGTAGCAAAGGAGGCGGAGTGGTGGCGCGGCCTCCGCGGAGGCAAGGATTGGCTGCAGGAGGCAAGTGGGCTAAACGAGTACTTGCCACGCAGCTGGTGAGTGGTGCACGTTGTCATGTGTGCGCACCGCACGTGAGAGAAGCGTGGTGCGTCCGAGGGTGCGGAGCTAAGCTCCGTGGCACACTAGAACAGCTGCTCGTGCTCTGTAAGCAGAGCGGGGGTGCGCGCACGTGCTGGTGCCAGAGCAGAGGTCTGAGATAAGACAGGTAAGGAGGGAACACGTCGCAAAGGACGTGTTCCCCGATTCCTTACAGTTCACCCCCCACTTTTTAGGATCTGCCTCAGGACGATTCCCATAAGGCTTGTGCAGGAACCTGGCGTGGAATCGCTTCAACAAGCCGGGAGCATGGATCTGACGAAGAGGTATCCATGAGCGTTCTTTTGGTCCATAGCCCAGAGCGTCACTGCAGGGGCTCGGGGACCGCGCGGCCGCGCGAGACCTGCGGGGCATGCGCTGAGGCAGTGGGTTAGTGAGCGAGGTAGACGGAGCGGGACAGGAGTGGGAAAGGTTAGAGGGATTGGAAGGAGATGGGACAGAGGGAGAGAAAGAAGGGGAAGGAATCCCCTGAATCGTCACAGGTAGACAATTACAAAAATGTTGAGGACATCCCGAAAAATATAATTCACGAATTCTTGAAGGACAGCTGGGGCATTACAGAGCCAGAAAGGCATGACCACATATTTGTAATGGCAGTCTCTCGTATTGAAGGACGTTTTCCATTCGTCCCCTTGTCGGATGCGTATGAGATTGTAGGCCCCACGAAGATAGTTTAGAAACAATGGAAGAACCTTGTAGCCGATCAAACAATTCTGAGATGAGTGGCAAGGGATAACGATTCTTCAGGGTTATTTTGTTAAGACCCCTATTGTCTATGCATGGACGGAGTGAACCATCTTTCTTCTTAACAAAAAAGAACCCAGCCCCGGCTGGAGATGAAGAAGCTCTAATGAACCCTCTCTTTAAGTTCTCCTGGATATATTTGGACATAGTCTTAGTCTCAGGAAGGGACAAAGGCTAGGATCTGCCTTTAGGAAGGATGGCACCAGGCAGAAGCTCTATGGGGCAATCATAAGGGTGGTGCGGAGGTAAAGTTTCAGAGCGGACTTTATCAAAAACATAAATAAACTCTGCATATACTTCAGGAAGTATAGGTTTCTACGTGTAAGGAATCCGCTCCGCAGTTTACTGGTTGCCTTACCTTGCAGAGTGGGGCAGTCCTGGAGCACCTCTCCTGATGTTTGCTGCAGCCTGGATTCACTCACCAAAGCAATACACACTCCCTCTGGTATCTATTGCAGCTGTGCAGCCTATCACTGCAACCTAGACTTGCATTCACTCATTGGAGCAGTACCTTCACACCCCCCTCCGGGGATTGGCCCGCTGGCCTTTAAGTACTGTCTTCCCACAATGCTCCCTGCCGAGCATAGTCCTTACTGGATGTCACCATCGTTCTGCCACAAGCCCTCGCTTGTTCTCCTATGCTGATACCAGGTTCCGCCCTGCGTCCTTCAGCTTCCTTCAAGCCGCTTGTTCTCCTATGCTGATACCAGGTTCCGCCCTGCGTCCTTCAGCTCCCTTCAAGCCCGCTTGTTCTCCTATGCTGATACGGAGGTTCCGCCCTGCGTCCTTCAGCTTCCTTCAAGCTCCCGCTTGTTCTTCTGTGCTGAAGCGGAGGTTCCGTCCTGCGTCCTTCAGCTTCCTGTTCTCCTGTGCTGAAGCAGAGGTTTCGTCCCTGCGTCCTTCAGCCTCCTGGATTCCTGCACTGAAGCGGAGGTTTCGCCCTGCGTCCTTCAGTCTCCTGGATTCCTGCACTGAAGCGGAGGTTTCCCTGTGTATCTACAGCTTCCTGGTTCCTGGGTCCTACTCTTTCCCTAATCTAGAGAGGCCATGTCCTGGTTCCTGCGCTGCTACAGAGGATTCCCTAGCCCGCTCAGGACTCTTGCGCTGTAGCACTGGTTTAACCGTGCAGCTAGGCGGTGTGTAAATCTGGTCTGTCTTCCACCTCCTGAGACCAGTACCATGGGCCATGGTCGCCGCACGCGCAGAGGCCAACCCCGCGCTCCTAAGCTGAAGCGGGGCTCTCCTGACTACATGTTGCCGAACTATTGCTTGAACAATGTTTATCCTGATGTCTCCTGTCCTGACCCTGGCTTGTACAACGACGACGCTGTCTTCTCCTATCCTGATCCTGCGATATATGACAACGAACTGCGCAATCCGGATCAGCCTGCGCGGTCTAAGGTCGGTGCTTTTACAACCCCACCTCAGCCTCGCGGTCCGACCCAGGTTTGTGGCGAGCACAACCGTGACAGTATGCTCGGCCTCACAAACTCGGACCCCGCTGAGGTGCGGGTTGGTAATTTTTTCCTAAAAACCTGTCCCGGTCTGTAGACCAGTCCCAGTTTGAGAATGATTATTTGTGCGATATAATACCCCTGATGGAAGATCCGTTTATGTCGGAGGGCTTAACTCCCTTGCAAAAGAAATGCCATAATGATCTGGTTTGTAAGGCTTACTGCCTCAGAGACTTAAAACAGTATCTGGTCAGTGTTCTGGCCAGTGAAAACAGTGTTTTCTCCCCTGATTCCCCTTTAACTGGGGATAAGGTAAGTCCTGTGGAACTGGTCAACGCCTGTAGTACACTCAATGCCCTGGCTTTATCATTGGACATTCCTTTAGTACTCCCGGACCCTTCCGTCATGGTGGCTCTCGCTCACGACACGCTGCATGTACTTTCCGTGGTATTGGATGATTGCTTATTAAAACAGGATCGCCCCCTGGCCGCTAACGCCGTCCACTGGCGGTTTTCCTCTGCTGCCAGTCCTGTCGCTAAACCGGGGGACATATCTCCCTCTCCGGGAGATGACCAAACGAACCCATTAGCAATATCTCCTAACGTAGTAACTGCCACAGTCCCTAGCTCTGATTGTATGCCCGGGTTCCCTGACACTAATGATATGTCTACGTTAACCCCTGCCGATCAGTCCTGTGAGGTTCCCCTGGAGAGTACATATGTTTCACTAACTAACACTAAGGTTCTAGTATCAGAGAATAAGTCCCTTAGTCCCCCTATTTCTAGCTCTGAATCCCTCTCTTTAGGTCTTGAGGGTTTTCCAGCTTTAACCTCTGCTAGGCAGTCCTGTGCGCTTTCCCCGTCAGAGAGAGAATCCCTAAGTTCTGTTCCCAGGGTCATTTCTGTATTAACCCCTGTGGAGCAGCTCTCTGAGTCTCCTTTGATAATTCCCTGTTCTCTGCCAGCCATGGTTACGCCCCTAGCTCCAGAGGAGAGATTCCTGGTCTCTCCTAATACAGAGAGAAGATTGCCTATGTTCTACTCTCAGGCATTGTCTGCATTAACCCCTGTAAATTCTTGCTGCCTCCAAGTTAATGCCTTCGTTTTAGCCTCAGAATGAATCCACAAGTCAGACAGCAGTGGTTGCGTTGAGGGATTCCCATAACCGTACGGAGTCCTCAGATATTTTTTGCTATAAATCCCCTGCTTCAGCTCAAGTTTCTGCAGTTTCGCCTCCGGAGACTTCGGCTAAAGTTCTGGTTCCTGATAAATGTAGTCAGGAGTCAGGTTTTTCCCTAAGCTTGGTCGCAGAGTTCCTTCTCCCGGGTATTTCACTGAACCAGCCTGTCGCCCACATAGCGGTGATTCCTGCTTCAGCGCATAGTTCCCACATTATGGAGTCTGCAGTAATTTCTGGTTTCCCAGACATTCCTTACCAAATACCTACTTCAGAGACCAGTACACTTATGATTAACCCCCGTGTACTGTCTGAGTTCTTCTCCTCTTTAAGCTTAGGGTTAAAAGCATACAGTAGTCTGTATGTCCCTCCTGGGGTTCATATTGTGTTCCCAGGAATGTTTGCTGACGCACGGTTTTCTCCCAAAAGTGACGCTTTTTCATATAGATTAGTAAAAAGCCTGCACACTGTTTCCCTTTTCGCTGAATTGTGTCTTACTAGTTTTGAGACTCTGAGAGGTAATGAGTCTCCTTCTGATTCTGAAGCTCTTCCTACAATGATTATCCTGACTGGGGGTCCTCCTGATTTCTCTGTCCAGGCTAATTCCCCAGAGATCAGCATATCTGTGGTCACTCCCTTAGTACTGTCTGAGGTCACCATGCCTATATTCCAAGTCCTGGGGTTTAAATCTAAGCTATTTAGCTGTCCTGCCTTTGCTGAAACCCAGTTCCTCAGTACTGTGTCTAAATATGCCCCAGCAAACATGGGGTTACTCTGGGAAGAAATTAAAGCTCCTGTCTTAAAGGGTATTTTTTCTCACATGTCCAGCAAATCTAGAACCTCAGTAATTGTTTCTAAGTCACTTATCAATACATCTGATTTTTTCTCTAATCAAACCCAGACACCCTCACTATCGGTTAGGAGTCCTGTGATCAGAGATTTTGCACTAGAAAACACACCTATTCATGTTTTTGTCAGGTTAGGTACCCCTGTGGTTAGGGCCATTGCAGTTTCGGAAAAGACTCCTTGTACTCCTAAGGTGCCTGTCATTAAGAGTTTTCATAGTTCATACTTGCTGCTTGTTGATTCTCAGGTCCCTGTCACTGAGGTACAGACTTCAGCTTCTGATGTTAGCTTCCCTCCCGCCACTACCCTGGCTCTGCCTTTTTCTCAAGATACTGATATGAAAATCCCAAGGTCTATTCCTGATTCACTGACAATACTATCTTCCAATGAAGATTTCCCAGTATTGGAGAGCTCTACTGTTGTTTGCTTCTCTGCTCCTGCCAAACCATGGTTTTGTCCCTCGGAATTTTCGTTTGCCCCTGTTATTTCCTCTCAGTTGGAAATACTCTGTACGTATCCCAAGATTTCGGTCCCTATGCCTGGTTTACTGCTTGCCTTGTCACCTTCCATACCAATACCGGGAGATGCTTCCAACCAGCCTATACCCTTACTAACCATAACCTGGGAGCCTTCTAGAGGAAAAATTCCTTGCAAATTCCAACATGCAGTGGTCAGCCAAGACTTTTTCTGTTACAAAGTTCCTCCTGGTGTATTCGATCAACTATCAGGGCCGCTGATCCTAGATTCCGGTTCATTTATTAAAGACTGGGCTTCCTGTAGGGGTTCTTCTGCCGTTTCTGTTCTGGAACCCTCTGGTTCTTCACAGCCCTGGATTTCCAAGTCATTTTGCGGGGCGAGCCATGTACCAAGGATGTTTCTTCTACCACTCTCATTTCCTAGAACTGTACTCACCAAGGAACTGCTCGTTTGCGGATTCCCTTTTCACCTAAACAACTTTAGGAACAACTCGATGTCTCCGAGACCCATGGATGGTCCTGTCTGGCCGCAGTTTTCACCGTGGGGTGGGGGTACACTAAGGAGTAACCACGAGTCTCTGGACCACGACTCTACCCCCAATCCTAGACGGTTCAGCAACAATTCCCGGTCCCCCAACTCTATGTGTGCTCATGTTCGCCCGGAGGTCTCGCGTGAAGGGGGGGGTACTGTAAGGAATCCGCTCCGCAGTTTACTGGTTGCCTTACCTTGCAGACATGTGCAGTCCTGGAGCACCTCTCCTGATGTTTGCTGCAGCCTGGATTCACTCACCAAAGCAATACACACTCCCTCTGGTATCTATTGCAGCTGTGCAGCGTATCACTGCAACCTAGACTTGCATTCACTCATTGGAGCAGTACCTTCACACCCCCCTCCGGGGATTGGCCCGCTGGCCTTTAAGTGCTGTCTTCCCACAATGCTACCTGCCGAGCATAGTCCTTACTGGATGTCACCATCGTTCTGCCACAAGCCCTCGCTTGTTCTCCTATGCTGATACCAGGTTCCACCCTGCGTCCTTCAGCTTCCTTCAAGCCGCTTGTTCTCCTATGCTGATACCAGGTTCCGCCCTGCGTCCTTCAGCTCCCTTCAAGCCCGCTTGTTCTCCTATGCTGATACGGAGGTTCTGCCCTGCGTCCTTCAGCTTCCTTCAAGCTCCCGCTTGTTCTTCTGTGCTGAAGCGGAGGTTCCGTCCTGCGTCCTTCAGCTTCCTGTTCTCCTGTGCTGAAGCAGAGGTTTCGTCCCTGCGTCCTTCAGCCTCCTGGATTCCTGCACTGAAGCGGAGGTTTCACCCTGCGTCCTTCAGTCTCCTGGATTCCTGCACTGAAGCAGAGGTTTCCCTGTGTATCTACAGCTTCCTGGTTCCTGGGTCCTACTCTTTCCCTAATCTAGAGAGGCCGTGTCCTGGTTCCTGCGCTGCTACAGAGGATTCCCTAGCCCGCTCAGGACTCTTGCGCTGTAGCACTGGTTTAACCGTGCAGCTAGGCGGTGTGTAAATCTGGTCTGTCTTCCACCTCCTGAGACCAGTACCATGGGCCATGGTCGCCGCACGCGCAGAGGCCAACCCCGCGCTCCTAAGCTGAAGCGGGGCTCTCCTGACTACATGTTGCCGAACTATTGCTTGAACAATGTTTATCCTGATGTCTCCTGTCCTGACCCTGGCTTGTACAATGACGACGCTGTCTTCTCCTATCCTGATCCTGCGATATATGACAACGAACTGCGCAATCCGGATCAGCCTGCGCGGTCTAAGGTCGGTGCTTTTACAACCCCACCTCAGCCTCGCGGTCCGACCCAGGTTTATGGCGAGCACAACCGTGACACTACGCCAGCGATAAGTTGTACCGAGGAGTCAGGAGCAAACTCCGAGGCAACACCCCATTGTATAGGTCTCTTGTCTGTCCAGTGTATAAGCGGATTGTGTTGTTAAAGCCAAGGAAGGCCTAGAATTACATGTACAGAGGGTGAATGAATAACATCCAGTGATATTTTTTCCTTGTGACCGTCCCTAGTGCAGAGAGAGTAAGAGTAGGAGTCTCCAATGAAATGAAGGCTGGCTGGAGAGGACGTCCTTCGATAGCCTCTAGACCCACCGGTATTGATTTCTTGATCAGAGGAATTTTATGTTTGATAGCGAAATCTTGATCCACAAAATTTCACCCGGAGTCGATTAAGGCAGGAACTAGGAAGCCAGGACCCTCAAGGAAGATAGACAGCATGACCCTGTTAGGTAGACCTCTCTTACTAGGAGGGGAAGAGGAAATGGTACCCAATGAGACCCCCTTATACCTCATTGGGTGTTGGCGTTTCCTGGCTTCGTGGGACAGTGAAGCACCAGGTGACCCGGCAGTCCGCAGTGAAGACATAATCCTCCAGTTCTTTGACGTTTCTCTGAAGGGGAGAGCTGGTGACTTCCTAACTGCATTGGTTCTGGAGCCTCAAGAGCTGGGAAAGTAGAAGGAGACAGACTGGTAACAAGAGCAGTTGGTGTGAGAGAACGTGAGTGATGGCGTTCATGCCTCCTTTCTTGAAGGCGTTGATCCACACTAATACAAATGGCAATAAGATCCTTGAGCACCGTAGGTCTTTCTTGAGCAGCTAATTCATTCTTTAATGTCTCTGAGAGACCTTGCCAGAAAGCTGCAGATAACGCCTCATCGTTCCAGCCCGTCTCTGCCGCGATGGTCCGAAATTCCAAGGCGTATTTTGCAACCGGTCTGTGACCCTGAGAAATGTGAAATAAAAAAGAAGCAGCGGTCATCTTACGGCCAGGGGTATCAAAAACTTGCTTAAATTCTTTCTTGAAGCATGGGAAGTCTTGGGTAAGCTCCGGTCTCTGCTCCCAGATCCATGCCAATGCGTCTCCGGTTAATAAAGCAATAATATACACCACTTTAGATCTGTCAGAAGAGAAGCTGCAAGGGGTTAACTCGAACTGTATGTCACATTGATTGAGGAAACCTCGGCATCCATGGGGATCTCCCACATATCGATTGTTGTGTGGGGAGACGTGGGGAGAGGGAGTGAGAAGCTTCAGGGGAAGAAACAGACAAGTAGCAGGTCTGATAATTCTGGATTGTGATTGGTTAAGAGAAACTGTGGCCAGATTTTGAGTTAGGGAAGCAATCTGATTATCCAGGTATTGGAAATGCTCAGAAATCAAAGACAGGGCTTGGCCAACCTCAGGGGTGTCCATGTTCGTTGGCTGAGCATACTGTAATGCTTGCGCTGCCCACGAGCAAGACAGGACCCCAGTACTGAGGTGGGGAAGTAGGAAACCACATACCCACAGCAGTGGAAGAGTGCCTGGCTGGCGGATTGTCATACGTAGCCGGTCTGGGTTTGAGAGAGTGGGTTAGTCGATACTTGCCAAGGTCTTGGAATGGAGAGTTTAGAATAGTCAAGTCCGTTATCCGTGGTCTGGGGTTGGAGAGGTCAGAATCGTGGAAGTCTGTATAGCCGTGGTCTGAGGTTGGAGAGGTTAGAATCGTGGTGGTCCGTATAGCTGTGGTCTAGGTTTGAGATATCCGCAGAGTCGAGGGTAAGCCGGGGTCAGTATCCAGAGAGGTTCCAATGTCAAGCCAGGTCGGTACACGAAAGGTTAACTGCAGGAGAACACAGGACAGGGAGCAAGGCACAATGGACGCAGGAACTCAAGGCTATAACAAGTTATGTCACTCCTTGAGAAAGCGCCACAGTGGGCATGAAACGCGTGGGAGAGTAGTTTGCACTGTTTGTTTCTTGGTTTTTTATGTAGTTCAATAAATTAGTTTTTAATCCTCCATTGCTGGTGAGTTCCCTACCTTTTTTCCTGGAGCAGCTGTTTTTCTTGATCCATTTTCTTCTACTGCCGTCTGTGAGGATCTCATTATACCACCGGAAGCCATACGGGAGACGCACACTTTCTGGCAGCGTCACGGGGAAGCAGCTGAGAAGGGACACAGGACGGTGTTTAATCATGAGTGAGGCTACTCCACACCGGGCTCGCCGGGGCTATGTGGACTTCGTGATTTCATTTCACTATTTACAGTCCCCGTGTTGTTCCCCTCCTGTCCTCCCTAATGAATTGGTTATACCACAACTGCACTGCGATATTTTACCCCATCATCCGGTTTCAGCTCCATACACGGTTTCAACAGTGCCACTGTGCATTTGCAGCCGGACCACCTAGAGCTTGTACGCGGTTTCGTTTTTGTTTACAACAAGTTATGCTCAGCGATGTGTGAAAGGAACTACAGGGTATTTAACAGGAACCAGTTGCAAAGGAGGCGGAGCGGAGGCGCGGCCTCCGCGGAGGCAAGGAGTGGCTGCAGGAAACAAGTGGGCTAAACAAGTACTTGCCACACAGATGGGGAGCGGTGCACGTCGTCACTTTTGTGTGCCGCGTGTGAGAGAAGCGCGGTGCGTCCGAGGGAGCGGAGCTAAGCTCCGTGGCACACTAGGAGAGCTACGTGTGCTCTGTAAGCCGAGCAGGGGTGTGCGCACGCGCTGGTGCCAGAGCGGAGGTCTGAGATAATACAGGTAAGGAGGGAACATGTTGCAAAGGACGTGTTCCCCGATTCATTACAGTTGTGGCTTGCACTCAGACCTCCGGTTCCAGTTTCAGAAGAAAAAGGGCTTCACTGTCTGGATGTGTAAACCACACAGAGAAGTATAGAGTATCAGTTAAATTATTTATCCTTTTCTTTTGGAAAAGTCGAGGTTATGCTGCCTCAGTGCCTTCTATACCAAGATTGATTTAAGCTTTGTTCTAATGAAGCTTACATGGCAAAACAATTTGAGTGTCCATTAAAATAGTTAGCAGGACTGCTTGAGGACATCCCCAAAAAAAGAGAAAATGTCCTTAGTGTTATTTTTCTTTCTCTAGAGTCCCTCTATGAGTGTACAATCCTGTCCTGTAGAGAAATAAAGGGAAATAAAAATAATGATTTGTTTGGATACCTATTCAGCTTGACTAGAAGTAAAATTTACGGTTTCGGGGTCTCAAGATCTTTTTAAGCCTAAAGGATGGTCTTACCCCAAAGTAGGAGTGACTAACTTCCCTTTGTGTGCACTGTCATGGAAGGACTCAGAGAAAGCAAAAAAAGGATAGACTAAGGCTTATTAGAGTTAATTCCTAGTACCTTCCATCAAGCTGGCTTTTCCGGTTGCAAAATATTTGGTCTATTATACCATGTCAAAATAGAACTCTTGCCCCAGACTTCTATAGTTAAGGGAATGCCTAAGGCTGCGATTATACTGGCGGCATGCGCCGCCAGAACAAATAAATGTATTTCAATGAAGGCGCACATAGTGCGCGCGACCGCTGAAGCGCTACGGAGCGGCAGATAACAGGTGACAAATTAAATTGTTTTTGGAGCGCGACGGACGCGTCACGTAAGCGGTTCAGCCATTGAAGGCGAACCGCTCATGTGACATCACGGCCACGCCTCCATGTCGCCTTCCGATGCCTCCAGCCCGCAGTGCATGTTTCGCACGCATGACGTCGGGCGCACCGCCAGTATAATTGCGGCCTAAGAGACTTGTCTGTGCTGCTAATTGAGAAACACAGACTCTGCTACATTCTGCTACCTGGCAGTAACATCAAATTATATCCCTGAGGCAAAGTAACAATTGTGCAACAGTGAGGATCTCATTGTGGCAAGAGAATCAAACAGATCTCTCTTCTGTTGCTCATCTCTTTTACCCTGCTCCCAACATTTTCCAAACTCGCTTCACTGTACTATACTGTGGGTATATAGGAAGGGTTGAAAAGAAAGGGAAGGGGGTTATTTTAAAGACTCCTAGGGTTGAATCAGTGTCTGTAAAGTGCTAGTATTAGCCACCATAAGGATTGCTAACAGGGACTGCATAAGGCTACGGCCCCTCTCCCTCAGTCAGCGCGCCCGCACTGCATGCAGGCAGCGCGCTGAGAGGCACAGACCGCTATCTGCAGTCTGTAAGGAGTGGCGTCCGTGGTTTGAGCGGAGGGGGGGGGCGTGGTTTGAGCGGAGGGGGCGTGGTTTGAGCGGAGAGATCTGCTACTCCCCCCTCCCTCCACGGGCTCGGTCTCCCGGGCTGCAGGAGGGAGCTGCTGCAGGCTGCTGGAAGGTAAGCAGCTCCCGCTCCCTCCCCCTTCCCCCACAAATGCCCTCCCCACACACGCTGATACACACACACACCACCCCCTACCTTGTGGAGGAAGCTCTCTGACAGCTCCCGCTCCCGCCCCCGCCGCTGATAGGCTCATCAGCTCACCACGTGACGCGTCACCGCTCGGGATCACAATTTTCTTGCATCCCCTGGCGGCTGACGCGTCACAGCACGTTGTGAGCCGTGCAGCGAGGGGGGACCGGCTCAAGAAGGATACCCCTGCTGGTGTGGAACGCGCAAGCGGCTGCGCGCACTACCTGACGCAGCGGGAAAAAAGCCTAAGAGACTTGTTTGTGCTGCTAATTGATACACACTCTACTGCCAGATCTTTAGGTAGAAATCTCAAATAATAGCCCAGAGGTAAAGTAGGTCCAAGATAATTTGATCTGGTTTTGCCTAAATGCTATTCTTATCTGGACTAATTGGATGCGTTAGCAGTTAAATAACTTGGTTATACACGCTGGGTGTTTCCTTCGTTAACAAGACTGGTTTTAGTGCAGTACCTAAGCAGCTGATTTCCTCTGTTATCCACGCCTTTTGGCGAACTGACATTCGCCACGCCTATCGCTGCCCAAATCCGTGACATCACCGAATTACGCTGACCTGTGACAAACAGCTGGCCTGACAGAGAGAGTGGACAGTAAGAGGATTCAGTGTTCCAACGTTCCCCTGCAACTCTGCACAGTTCTATCTGAGATTGACCTACTGTCTTGTTGTAAGGGCAGTACTCTTTGAGTTTACTCTGCGTTTATCATCTGTGCTCCCTTAACATTGTAGTGGGTCATCCTCTTTTATATATATATTTTTTCACCTTACATTTTTTCACTTTTTAACACTGGTTGTATTTTTTGTATTTTTGTGTGTCCATTACATATACTCTCGTGCCTAGGTGGGCAACCTATTTTTCAATGTAGCCATAGGTGTGGCGAAGTGAAATTAGCCACACCATGTAAAAATTGAGAAACGAAATCGAACATTTAAAACAACACACACTGTTTGAACAAGTTTATTCAAAACACGTACACTTTGACTACTCAGTTACAACTGCCTGAGACGCAAATGATGAAAATTCTTCAAATTGAAAATGTAAGACAATTTAATGTGAAATTTGGCAATCCTTCTTTCTGATAAGTTGCAGAAACATTGGATGAATATCTGTACTCAATGCACATCTTGTTTCCGCCTCCAAATTGACATAAACAATTCGAGATCTGTATTTTGACTCGATGAATCCCATCGTACAGAACGTCGATAAATGCACCCTCGGTGATCCAAACATGGACAATAATTTTGAAATGCCCGTTTTCAAAGTTGGGAGATCGTTGTCAGTCAGAATAGATTTCCACATATCTGTGATTGAAAAATTCAGGTAAATTTTCAAGTGTTCCAGACTGTGAAGAGAAAGCAAATCATCTTCAAGCCTGCGCTTGTCCAAAGACAGAAGGGTGGAAATTTCTTTGCTTGAATTTGTAATATCAAAGTGGAATGGATCACGCAAGAATTTAAATGCCAATTTGAAGTCATTGAAATCCGAAAAACGTGATTCAAATTTCTGGGACAGGTTTTTTTATCCAGTTTACGTAGAATTGCCGCTTCACGTCGAGTAGACCACACTCCTCCATTTTTTTTTCTAGAAATCTAGTCAGGTTTGCAAAATACGTCAAATCGTCCTTCTCAGTTTGTGCCAGAATGAGGTTCGGTTTTGACTTGAATTCTTGAATATGCTGTGCCAGCTCACATATTACTTTACCCTTTCCCTGCAGCTTCACGTTTAATTTATTTAAGTGAGCCATGATATCGCAAAGAAAATGTAAATCACACTGCCAAGAAGGGTTCTTAATGTCAGCAAATTTTTCTATCTGACGTTTCTCAACCAGAAAACCTTTAATTTGAGGAAGCAAATAGGTAAAATGTCCCAGAACTTTTCCTCTGCTTAACCATCTCACATTTGCATAGTCCGTAAGATCATCAAAATCACAATCACCATATTCGTTCAAGGCCTCAACAAACTGTCGATCGATGAGGAAACTTCACAATTTTCACAACCATGTCCATCAAAGTTTTTAACGTGACGGATCTGTGAGCACAGACATTCTCCTGATGCAGAATGCAATGGAAGGAGGGCAAACTGTTTTTCACACTATTCTCACTCAAATGCTGCTTCAAACGAGAAACAAATCCCGATTTTCTTCCAATCATTGCTGGTGCACCGTCCGTTGTAATAAAAGCTAGTTTTATCAGATATAGGTCAAAAAAATGTTAAGCTTTTTTGACAAACTCCAATTATCCACACTGATGGCCAATTAGCCACTTATGTCTATTGGCTACATGGTTGGCCATCTCGGCTCTAGTGGTCTTGTGCTTTGTTTTCTTGCTGCATAACTAAACTGATTAGGAAAGAAAAAAAAAGAGAAAGCGCCCAAACGCCCATTGAGAAGTACAGTTTTAATAAAAAATACATAAAAACCATATATGGTTTTGCACTCACATGGTGTCCATAAATAAAAGCCTTCACACTTTTTTAAGGGAAAGTGTGGCGCCCACGCAGAGGGTTGGCTCCCTGTGTCTGTCTGCTGCTGTGTACTCCACCGGTACAGCCTTTGCCGGCACTGCTGTGATGTCACCCGCTGTGCGATCAATCTCTGCAGCAATTTTTTGATACCTGGAGGGACCAGGACTTCACCTCAAGAATATGGACTACCAGCCAAACTTCAGGGTACACTGCCAACTCTACGTGTTTCGTGATATAAATCATTTAATCAGGAGATTTCCTGATGGAGTACACAGCAGCAGACAGACACAATTATCCGGACTACACAGGACCTGACAGAACCCTCTGAGTGTGGGCGCCACACTTTCCCTTAAAAGTGTGAAGGCTTTTATTTATGGACACCATGTGAGTGCAAAACCATACCATATGTGTTTTTTATGTATTGTTTATTAAAACTGTACTTCTCAATGGGCGTTTGTGTGCTTTCTCTTTTTTTTGTTTTCCAACGTGTACTAAAGGAGGAGCAGAAAACCTCCAACGGAGAGCAGCACACGCCTGAGATCCCTGGCTCTATCTCAAAATTGGAATCATTTATTTTATCACAGATAAGATTTTACTATCTGACTATTCTTTGGGACTTTATTTTAATACAGGCCGTTAGATACAGCTGATTACATTTGTTTATGTTTATTTGATATTTCACTGTGTTATTTGTACATTTTTGGATAATAGTTATCCCTTAAATTTTGTATTCACATTTGATTTATATCTTTTATTATTTTTCATAGACAATCACTTTAGTAGCGCACTATTATTTCCCCTTCAACATAACTAAACTAATGCAGTAGGTCCTGAAAGAATTGAAAGTGAAGTCGGTACAAACCTCTGTCGGCCTCCTAAAGATACATGGTTTGGTAGAGAGATTCAATTGCATACGTAAAAATATGCTGGCTATATTTTTGAATTCTGAGTGTAACGGATCGGGGGACTCGCAGTTCCCAGCGTGTCCGCGTTACCCCAGGTCCCACAGTGGCGAGCCGTTCCGCTCCCCTACGTCCCAAATCTCTATCTCCCTCCCTTAGCCGTTCCTCCACTGCAAGGTCCGCACGCCCTGGCTCACGCTCTGCGCACGCGCGCGGTCCCCTCACCAACCGCGCGCGCTCCCGATCGCGGGTTCCCTATCGAGGTACACGCATTCCTGGGTGTGCCTCCGTCATCCCTGCCCTTTCCATACCTGGTTCCTCCGCTCCTCCTTCCCTCTGTCTCCCGTGCCGAGCGCCTCCTCTGCTCTCTCCTCCGAGCGCCTTCACGCTCTAGTGCACGCGCGGTGCGCGCGCATAACAGGTTACAGAAGGCGCGCGCACCCGCTCTAGTTACCTGCCTCCCCCACGCTCCGGCTCCGCCCCCCCTTCGGTTACAGGCAATAACTCTTGCTTACCTCCCTGTCTCCTCCCCTGCTCTCACTGACCTATCCCTGCAAGTACCCACTCAAACCTATGCTCCTCAGTACTGGGGACAGGCCAGGTCTGCGGGCATACAGGCGTTACATTATGCAGAGCCCAACAAATGCAGACCCCCCTGAGGTGGGCAAAGGTGTCTCCATGGAACATTGGCAATTCCTAAGCGACCAATTCACTGTCACACAGAAACTTTCTAATTTGTCTCTCCGGGAATCTCCTGTGGCACCATCTACCCCGGTCCCAGTGCCTGTAAATTATCCGGGGCCACGTATTCCACCCCCCAACCGTTATGACGGGGATCCCCTCGCTTGCCGAGGGTTCCTAAATCAGTGTGACGTTCAATTCGAGATGTCCCCGTCCCTCTTTCCTACTGGTCGTACTGAGGTGGCCTACGTCTATGCCCTACTCACTGGCGACACTCTCGCTTGGGCTTCTCCCCTCTGGGAACACAGACCAGATATAACCCAAGACTACTCCCAATTCCGGCATGAGTTTCAACAGGTTTTTGACACATCAGCGCGTAGGGAGACTACTGCTTTTTCCTTGTTTCATCTCTCTCAGGCTCGTAGGTCAGCTGCAAGATATGCGGTGGAGTTCCGCACCATCGCTGCAGAAACCCAGTGGAACAATGAAGCTCTCGCTGCGGCATACTGGCACGGGTTGTCCGAATCTCTCAAAGATGACCTTGCAGCTCACGCCCGGCCTTCATCCCTCGAGGAACTCATTACCCTCAGTATCCGGATGGATCAGCGCACTCAAGAACGACGCCACAAGCGCCACCGTTCTCGTTCTCTCTCGTCCTTGCCTGTTTCTCCTAGGTCTCCTCCATTGGTCTTCCCTGCGTTGGACGCCCCTGAACCGATGCAAATCGGTAGCCAACAGCTTCGGGCCGCTGAGAAAGCGCGACGCCGTGAGGAGGGTCTCTGCTATTACTGCGGTTCCCCAGAACACCAACTTCGTCACTGTTGCTTGAAACCGGGAAACGGGAACGCCCAGTAAAGGTAGAGGGGCTTCTACTGGGTACTATTTCTCCTTGCCCCTCTCTCCCTAAGGAACTACCGAAGAAGATATTCCTCCCCATAACTCTCGTGGGTCCGGATCTTCAAGTAGAGGTTGAAGCGTTCATCGATTCCGGGTCTGGTGGCAACTTTCTTGATCACGCCTTCACTTGCAGCAATCAAATCCTGTTAGTCAAGAAAAAGTCGCCCATCGGCCTGGAGGCTATTGACGGCCGACTGCTCCAACCAGCCTTCATCATTTGGGAGTCTATTCCACTCACCCTGACCACCGCGGATGGTCATACTGAGGTAATGGTTTTCCACTCCCCTACTGTCCAGGTTATTCTGGGATTGCCGTGGCTTCAGCTGCACAACCCGCGTATTGATTGGACCAATGCTTTACCGATCCAATGGGCTGATACCTCAGAGAAGACGGTTTCTCTTTCTGTTGCCGTGCTCGCTGGCCTCCACACCACCTCATCTTCTCACTCTGCTTTGCCGAAGGTATATCATGAATACTTAGATGTCTTCAACAAAACCCAGGCTGAGGTGTTACCCCCTCATCGCTCCTATGACTGTCCCATTGATTTAATTCCTGGAAACATACTTCCCAAGTCCAAGTCTTATCCCTTATCTGTGCCCGAGAAAGAAGAGGTTCATCCGAAATTCCACCTCCCCCGCTGGGGCAGGCTTCTTCTTCGTGAAAAAGAAGGATCGCTCCTTAAGACCCTGTATCGACCTTCGTGGTCGAAGGTTACGGCAAAAAAACGTTACCCCCTCCCTTTGATTTCAGAACTTTTCGACCGTCTACAAGGTGCCTCTATATTCTCCAAACTCGATTTAAGAGGAGCCTACAATCTTATTCATATAAGAGACGGGGACGAATGGAAAACCGCGTTTAACACGCGTTCGGGACATTATGAGTATTTAGTGATGCCGTTCGGCCTATGCAATGCCCCTGCTGTTTTCCAAGAGTTCATGAACGATATCTTCCGGGACATTTTGGGTACGTTCATCATCGTATATTTGGACGACATCCTCATTTTCTCCAAAAGCTTGGAGGAGCACATTTGCCATACCAAGTTGGTACTCTCTCCGCTTCGTGCTAATCGCCTCTACGCGAAAATGGAGAAATGTCTGTTCCATAAATCTTCCACAGCCTTCTTAGGCTATATAATCTCTGACAAAGGCTTCACCATGGATCCTGAGAAATTGAAGACTGTACTCGACTGGCCGTTGCCGAACTCCCTCAAAGCCGTGCAGCGCTTCCTTGGCTTTGCCAATTACTACCGGAAATTCATCCGTAATTTCTCCACTATTGCTCTACCTATCACTACCCTGACCAAGAAAGGTGCTGATCTGTCTTTTTGGTCCCCTGAGGTCATTGAAGCCTTCGACTTCCTCAAGAGAGCCTTCGTGTCTGCCCCCATCCTTCGGCATCCGGATACTTCTCTCCCTTTTACTCTAGAAGTAGACGCCTCAGATGTGGGAGCCGGCGCAGTGCTTTCTCAGAGATCTTCCCCACAGGAAAAACTCTATCCCTGTGGATTCTTTTCCAGGAAGTTCTCTTCGTCCGAGAGAAATTATGATGTCGGGAACCGTGAGCTTCTGGCCATCAAAATGGCCCTCCAAGAATGGAGACATCTCCTCGACGGTACCAAGGAGCCAGTAGCCATCCTCACCGATCACAAAAACTTATTGTACATTGAGGGGGCTCGTTGGTTGGGATCCCGTCAAGCTCGTTGGCCTTTGTTCTTTTCTCGGTTCAATTACACAATTTCATATATTCCTGGTACCAAGAATATCAAGGCCGACGCCTTGTCTCGTCAGTTCTCCACGAAGAATGAATCTAATGAATCTTCGGAGACGATTCTTCCCGCTAAGTGTATTATTTCCGCCAACAACTTTGATGTCTTGGATAAAATCAATAAAGCCCAGGCTTATATTCCTAGGAAATTTAAGGTGCTAGAAGGACGGTTGTATACTGCCCCGCGTTTTCGCCACAAAATTCTTCTGTGGGGGCATTCGTCTAGATCTGCTGGTCACTCAGGCTTCAAGAGGACGGTAGATCTTATCAAACGGTGGCCTAAGATGAACAGGGACATTTTTGACTTCACTAGAGCTTGTCCAGTCTGTGCCCAGAGCAAATCCGTCCGACACAAACCTTCTGGTCTTCTCATGCCTCTTACTATTCCGGAGCAACCTTGGAAACACATCTCCATGGACTTTATTGTGGAACTTCCCAATTCTAAAGGGATGAATACGATCCTTGTCGTAGTAGACAGGTTTTCCAAGCATACACACTTTATACCCCTCAAGAGTCTCCCCAATTCAGCCACCTTGGCCGACGTTTTTTCTAAGGAAATTTTCAGATTACACGGTGTTCCTATTTCGATTGTTTCGGACAGAGGTACTCAATTCATTTCTAAGTTTTGGCGAGCTTTTTCTCAGAGACTTGACATTTCCCTTCTATTTTCCTCGGGTTATCACCCACAAACCAACGGGCAGACGGAGAGAATGAATCAGATGCTGGAACAGTATCTCAGATGCTTCGTGTCTGAATCGCAGGACAATTGGGTGGACCTGTTACCCTGAGTTTGCCATTAACTCATTAAAAAACTAATCCATGCAAGAGTCGCCTTTTTTCATTAACTATGGATTCCATCCCAGCAGTCTTTCCCTCTCCTCCCTCCCCTCTGGTGTTCCCGCAGCAGATTCTCACATTTCCATTCTTCAAAATTCTTGGAAAATGATCCTAAAAGCTTTGCACGGTTCCGTTCAAAGACAGAAAACACAAGCTGATCGGCGACGTCAAGTGGGTCAAGTATTCAAACCTGGAGACAGAGTTTGGCTATCTTCCAAGAATATCAAGCTCAAGACTCCTTCCCAGAAACTGGCCCCGAGATTCTTGGGTCCTTTCAAGGTCCTCGAGAGGATCAACCCGGTCGCATACCGACTTGCACTTCCCTCTGCTATGAAGATCCCCTCTGTTTTCCATGTGTCGCTTCTTAAACCCCTGATCCAAAATGCCCATTTTCCGGACCGCCGCCAGAGACCTAACCCTGTCGTCATACAAGGACAACAAGAATTCGAAGTCCAGTCCATACTCTATTCTCGTTGGTCCAGGGGCAGACTCCAGTTTCTCGTACACTGGAAAGGATATGGCCCGGAGGAACGCTCCTGGATACCTTCCCAGCACTCCTCAGACAGTTCCGTTGGAAGTTCCCTCATTGACCTTGGGAGGATCGTCCGGAGTCCGATCCTCAAGGGGGGGATACTATAACGGATCGGGGGACTCGCGGTTCCCAACGTGTCCCCGTTTCCCCAGGTCCCACAGTGGCTAGCCGTTCCGCTCCCCTACGGCCCCAATCTCTATCTCCCTCCCTTAGCCGTTCCTCCATGGCACGGTCCGCACGCCCTGGCTCACGCTCTGCGCACGCGCGCGGTCCCCTCACCAACTGCGCGCGCTCCCGATCGCAGGTTCCCTATCGAGGTACACACGCCCCTCGGCGTGCCTCCGTCATCCCTGCCCTTTCCATACCTGGTTCCTCCGCTCCTCCTTCTCCTCTGTCTCCCGTGCCAAGCGCCTCCTCCGCTGTACTTCCCCCATGCTCTAGTGCATGCGCGGTGCGCGCGCATAACAGGGTTACAGAAGGCGCGCGCACCCGCTCTAGTTACCTGCCTCCCCCATGCTCCGGCTCCGCCCCCGTCGGTTACAGGCAATAACGCTTGATTACCTTCCTGTCTTCTCACCTGCTCTCATTGACCTATCCCTGCAAGTACCCACTCAAACCTATGCTCCTCCCTTCATCCCTATTGGCCCTTCTTCCTATATAACCCCACTCTGTCCTCTCAGTCCTTGCTCTGCATAGCTTTCCTGTAGCTCCTGTGTGTGCAGTGTCTATGCCTAGCTCCCTTGTTTGTTTCAGTCCTGGTTCCTGTCCCTGCCCCTGTTTGGATTCCTTTGGCTTGAACTTGAACTGTGCTTTGGACTTGACTACGCTGCCTTCTCCTGCCCTTGAACCCTGGCTTTCGGACATCACTACGCTGCTCTCTCCAATCCCTGAACTCTGGCACTTGGACATTACACTCCGACCTCTGGCACCCCGGACTCAGCAAGTATTACGTTAACCCTTACTCACCAGGCCCGGCAACGCTATTACCACACTCCGGGCACGCCCTCACTGCTGTGGGTGCGTGTTATACCCTTACCCACCTCAGTACTGGGGACTGGCCAGGTCTGCGGGCATACAGGCGTTACACTGAGAAAGGGTCATGGTACCAACTCCAAAATTAGCTGTCCAGGAAATCCCATGAGCAGCCACAGAATTGTTTACCTTTTTGAACTCCTGTATGGATGCCAACCCAAGGGCATTCTGGACAAGAGAAGCCTGGGAGGAACAAACATCCCCCTCTAAAAACGTACTTCACTATGTTTTCAATTGCATAGAATTGATAGATGTGGTTTACAAGCTTGCCAAAGAAATTCTGAACATCTCTCCAAGTTCAGCAAAGACATTAACCAGGAAGCCTGGATGAGAGTCTACAAACCTGGTGCTAAGGTAATGCGCCTCTTGCCAACCTCGGAGAGCAAACGATAGGGTCCTTTTGAAATTCTTTGAAAAAACAGGCGAGATAAATTATGAGGTGGCCCAACTTAGGACAAGATGAGGTAAATGAATATACCATGTTTATTTGTTAAAACTATGGGGAGGGAGGGGGAGGTGACTATAGAAGTTCCCATGGGAGAATAACCTAGTGATCAGAGCGCTTAGGTATTAGAAGTCAATCAGAATTTTGATGACGTAAGCAAAATGGACCAAATGGAACACACTGTTATTACAGAACTGGAGTGAAAATACAATCTAGACCTTATCCACTCCCAGAAAGTAAAAAGGGTTCCTTGTGTCAGGAAATAAAGGCATGGCTTCAAGTAGGGATAATTGAAGAATCAGTGTTACACTGTGCTCGCCACAAACTAGACGAGACCCCTGTGCTGAGATGGGATAGTAGCCACCAGCCACAGACACGGGGACCCCGTCCGGAATGTAGAGTAGTCTTGCTGGCCGAGTCTAGGGCAGGAGAAGTGAGAGTAAACATATACTTGCCGAGTCCGATGCGGGAGAGGTCCAGAGCGAGCGAGGTACTATTGCCAAGGTCAGAGCTGGAGAAGAGCGGATGGTCAGAGTCCAGAGCCAAGGGTCAGGGCAGGAGAGATATGGATGGTCAAAGTTCAAGCCAAGGTCGGGGTTTCAGAGAGCGAGGGTTCCAAAGGCAGGCAGATTCGGTACACAGGTACACAGGTAAGCAGAACTAGGACAAGATAACAAGACAAGGGAGGCAGAGGCAAACACCAGGTAACAGAGTCTATGCTCAGCCGAAGTGCAAGTGGCACAGCTGAGCATAAGTAGCAGGCAAGGACCAATCACCACAGGGGGTGGAGCGGGGGCGTGCCCCTCACGAGGAGCAGGGATAGGTCGGAAGGGAAGAGGCAGCTGGCAGCACTGGAACTAATGAGTTCCTCTTGACTCGTCGCTCGGGGGCGTTGAGCGTGCGTTGCGCGTGCGTCACACGCCGGTGACGTGTGTCGCTTCTGCCCTCCAATCCCGCGGTGCGGGGTCTGCGCCTGCGCAGCGCGACAGTGGGGACTGACGCTCCGGAGGGGAGCGCACTGCAAGTGCGGGGAGAGGCGCGTGACGGAGGAGGACAGCGCGGAAGGTTGCCAGCAGGTGTCGGGCCGGAGTGGAGGTATGTGCGGGTGCGCGGAGTCCGCGCGGGGGCGCGCGAGAGACCGCGAGTCGTGACAATCAGAAAGTGATTTGTGTAGTCTAATAGTTAGAGTACCCAAGCCTGATTACTTGAAACACTTCTGCATAATTTAAATTTGTGTCTATATATTGGTATATATATATTTGATGCATTCCCTGCATTACAAATAGTTTAAAAGAGAACTTATGCCTTTTTGTAAAGAACATAAAGATCTGCAACGTGGTTGACGTTCCGGGGGGGGGGGGGTTAAACAAAATTATGTAATGATTTACCTGTACATTGCAGGAATGATCAAGTGTGTGGCAACAGCAATTTAATGTTGAAAAGAACAAAATAATACACTTGGGTCACACAAATCCAAACACAGAATACAGGATTAATGGGACTAAAATGTCAAGGAGGGGACCAGGGAGTTGTCATTTCAGCTGACTTAAAAGTTGTTATATTCAAAAGCTAGGAAACAAAAGATTCCCAGAAGATGCAAGCAAAGTTTCCTCCTAATTAAAAATTTACTTTTAATACATATTTCATAAAACTCATGATTAAAATTAAAATTAAATCTAAGGGCAGCGACCTCTATAGTAGTGTGGGAGTATGAGCAGCAAATGTTAAGTCAAATATAGTTTTCTGGAGTATTTAATGAACAGAGAAGATAAGTGTACTCACAAATACTTAACAAATGGCACAGAAAACCTAATTTGAGTGGAGATGCATCTGAAGAAAAACAGATGAGAACCACTGGAGTGCCGGTTCCCATCTTTTTTTTTTCTTTGGAGTATTTAATTAGCTATCTAGTTGACAAGCATTATACACATTTGTCTAATATTCTTAGGTCCCCCGAAGAAGCTCAGTCTAGGGAAACACGCATCAGGCTTTATTGACATCACCACGTGTGACATAACGGACGCGATACAGTGACTTAAACAGCATGAAGTTACAGCTTAACTAAGAGCAACACAATAGCTCAACTATATGTTCTACAGAGATTTTGTGGGCATGATGCCACACAAAATATTACTTTGCAACATTAGCTATGAGAGAACTTTGTCTCCATGTGAGAGAGCACTTTATGTCTTTCTTTACTTACACCATACACTCACACTGAAAGATTCCCCATAATTTCTGAATTTCTATATCTGTTCTTTACTTCACTATTTAGCACAGTTAATTAGTATTTCTACTCCACTTGGATTTTCACCTAAAATATTCGACAAATGTATATATTATTTGGCAACTAGATGGCTCATTAAATACTCAAGACAAATATATTTGATTTAATATTTGTTGCTCATACCCCAACACTTATTGAGGTCACTATCCTTAGAATTAATTTTAATTTAACATTTTTCTTTTGCTCAGTAGTTTTATTAAATATGTATTAAAGTCCATTTTTAATTCAAAGGAAATTCTGAGTGCATCTTCTGGGAATCTTTTGTTTCTTGGCTATAACTACTGTATATTTCTGATAGCACCACTCCCATTAGCTGAGCAGGGTTCTTTTCTCTTTGAGTTTATACTTAAAAGTAGGCAAGCAATGTAGCAAGGCAATAAGTAAAGCCAAAGAATGCTAGGTTGTATAGTGAGAATTATTAGCAACAGAAATAGAGAGATAGTGGTGCCACTTTAAATATTATTGATGAGACTGCATCTAGACTACTGTGTTTAGGTTTGCAGGCCATAGCTTCAGAACATGCATTAGAGATGCAAAGAATGGCTACTATAAAGGGCTTCATCAAAAGGGAAGCATATTTGAGAGAAGTGTTGGAACAAGTAGATGGAAGGTGGCAGCCTCAAGGGAAATGTAAGGAAGTACTTCTTCATGGAAAGGGTATTTGAAGTCCAGTCAAAAGCCAAAACTGCCTTTGTCCTCTCCATAGAGCTTCAGTCTTGTCCCAGAAGTTAATGGACAAGCTGTAGAGACCAGAGACCTTACCAATGAATGCTGTAGCCTATTTTTTTATGGCCATTTGTATTCTATAATTTACAAAACAATGTTGATTCAAATTTGTTCATAGTGTTGTGGATAATGTGTTAATTTCTTCATTAATAAGCAGAAGTGGATACTGCCTCGGGTACACAGCTACAACCCGTCGGGGTAATCAATGTAGGGGAAACAGTACAATAACCCTTGCATTTTGCTATTAAATAGAGGCAACAAACCAGGTTATCATCCTAACACTCCCAACCCCCACTGTTTATGTATTTTATTAATGTAGCAAGATGCACAATTGCAACTGTTTGGAAACAAACAATTACCCTCTCCTTGGACAGTTGGAAACCCAGTGTATGCGAAGTGATATCAATGAAGAAATGAATGTAGGGGCAACTCCTGTCACGGAAGGCCAGCACTTCATAGGTTTTTACTGATAAATATAAAACTCTATTAGTGTGTACCCAGTAGGTTAGGTACTGAGTGTGCATTGATGTGTATCTAAAAAAATAATAAGCAGTTTTATCTTGTATGCCTATTTGGGAATCTTATGTTGTCCGTAATCTTTCTTTAATTAAGCCAGTGTCACTACCTGATGATGGTCTCAAATTTCCAAATCTATTACCTGATTTGTTAAAGGGGTATCGTCTAATAAAGCATTTCTGGTAGTTGTCGGATGTACCTTGCAACCATCCATAGACACAATGGTCTCTATCGTCCGCTATCACCTTTTGTATGCTCACAGCTGCAAACCAACCTATTTACCAAACCTACTGAATACCCTTTTGCTGACGTCCAGCTTTCATCCTGTTCCCCTCAAGAAGGGACTACCATTTTCCCAATTTGTTCGAGTGGCATGAATAGTTAGCCAACCTGAGGCGAGAATACGACAAATGAACATTATGGCTAAAAGATTCTTTGCGAGAGGATACAAGAGAAAAGAGATTAAACATGGTGTACAAAAAGCCTTTAAACTAAATCATATAGATCTACTATGAAAGAAGATTAAATCTGACTAGAAGAGATTACTGGTGGTCATGAAATGTTGTAATATTTCATCTGATATCAAAAGATCGTTTTTAAAACATTGGCACATATTGGAATCTGAACCCAAACTGTCTCCATTTACACGACAAATAACAACAATTTGTTCCTATGTAGCCATGTATCCTCTTGGCTACTAATCTGCCCTGCCTAACACATAAGACCTGGTACCAGTTAGGCAGTGTTAGGGTTAATTTGGGTTCCACTGCAGTAAACAACTCCCTTGAATGGCAGGGGGGTGGGGGGGGGGGGGGGCAGGCCTGAGCCTGTGTGCAGCACTATCAGGGGCTCAGGAAAATCTCTTTGAATTAACCACTATCTTACATGCCATAATACAATCATTTACTTGATTATCTGTCAATGTGGCTTGATCTACTGTATGTAGGAAAAACAGACAGATCATTCAAAGATAGAATGAACAAATTTCATTGTAGTATTCGTCTGGCTCTGACACGTGGGGAATCAGAGAAACCAGTAGCCATGCACTTTTTGTTAGCAGGATATCTGTCTCGCTACCCTCAGATACAGGCATACCACGCATTAACGTACGCAATGGGACCGGAGCATGTATGTAAAGTGAAAATGTACTTAAAGTGAAGCACTACCTTTTTTCCACTTATCGATGCATGTACTGTACAGCAAGCGTCATATACGTGCATAACTGATGTAACTAACGCATTTGTAACAGGCTCTATAGTCTCCCCGCTTGCGCACAGCTTCGGTACAGGTAGGGAGCCGGTATTGCTGTTCAGGACGTGCTGACAGGCGCATGCGTGAGCTACTGTTTGCCTATTGGGCGATATGTCCTTACTCGCGAGTGTACTTAAAGTGAGTGTCCTTAAACCGGGGTATGCCTGTACATGATCACAGATCATGTCCCGGTAACCACAAGAGGGGCTGATGTGAAGAAATTATTGTTACAATGAGAACCAAAATGGATATTTGAAGTAGGTACAGTGTCTCCACGAAAACTTAATGAAGCTTTGAACTTCACCAGTTGTATCTAAATTTCATTATTCTGTACAATTTGAGGTTCTATGAACCAATACACTTACCTTCGACGGACTGCTGCAGATGACTGCCAGACAGCATTTGACACCACAAACCACTGAGAATTTGTAACGTTATTTTCTCTTGCTATTATAGCCATTCTTTATTCTACATGACTTTTGTGTGTGGCCGTTTGGTCCAGCATTGGTGTTAGACCATCAATACCTGTTGCATTTAAAAAAAAAAAATAAGAATGTTTAAAGACATTTTTAATATTTCTAATGTACTGATGCAGCGGCCATTATTCGAACACATCACGGCGCCGATTTTGAGTTCTCTGCTGTTCCCCATGCAGCATGAATGCGACCAATCGCCCCAGGCACCCGCGCTTATTGCAGATGTTTTGTTTGAATTTCATGGATTCTGTTTCTTCGTTTGCAATAAAATGGATGAATTGTAATGTGTACAGTACTGTGCTACTGTATCAATTTCATGTTTTTAAAAGCCAGAACACTAAAATTCGTTTTTGTGCACTCGCCGCACTCGCATCTTAGTGCGGGAAGGCTGGAATTCATCCCGCGGTTTCAAATCGGGATTCCGATGTACATGACGCGTGAAGTGCTCGAATAACGGCCACTGCATCAGTAGGAAGCATTTCCAAAGTGACAGTCCCATTCCCCTGCTGATAGGCTCTGGCTCTAGAGACCCGCCCTTTTTCTTGCAGTGAACCAATTGTATTTAGTAACTGCCCAGTCAATCATATTCTAGAAACTACATTGCCCAAAATGCTGTGGATGAACTGAATTAAATAACCCTGAGCAAGCAATCTATTACAGCCGATCACAGGAGAACGGATCGATCTGCCGCTTAGCTAATCACTTGTCAGTGGGCAGATTATATTGCTGCACATATTGAACGGGGAAAAAATATATATATTTTTTTTAAACGGGGAGAACTTTAGATGATTCTATTGGCAAAACAAGGCATTAGTAGAGATGTGTTCATTAAAATTCATCCATATAAAGACATGCATGTGGGAGCTAAATACGGTCCCATGGCTGTTCCCTGACATTGAAAATGAAAAGTTATTATAATGTAAAATAATTGTGAGTAGGTCCGTAATCAGTATCTGTTCATCGGCAGGGAGAGTTTTGTCTCTAGTCTGTGACGTCTCAGTCCCAGCGTAGGATCTTATGTCCAGATCAAAGGCAGGAAAACTTAGCGTTTGTGCACAGGAGGGATTATTTACAAGGTACAAATCAGGAACAGGATTAAATCATAACACAAAACAGAAACAAAAGACCTAACTCCTTTCAGGAATTCTGACTAATACAGCTTAGTCCCTAACTAACAGTGGGAGAACTAACCTTTTTCCCCACTTTACAATCTGTACCTGCAGCTTTCCAGTTGCAGTCTCTCACAAGGCTGTGTGTGTATGTGCCTTCAGATCAGCAGAGCAGCAGCACAGGAAACTGTCTGTGCTGCCTTTTACATGGTACCTGATTAATTAAGGCTGAGGTATGAGGGAAGGGAACACACCCTGGAAGGTGCTGGGTCCTATGTACCTCCCCTCAAACACCTTCTGCTTCAGAACATCACAACCCATAGCACTCAAGACCGCTGAAATACCATTTTGTGTGTAATTGAGGTATATAAACTATTGATGTCAAAAGTGACCTAAAGGGTATTTGAAGTTATTAATCTCCTGAATCTTAGCAAAGCAGGGTTCACAGTCAGGCTAAGGTCTAGATGTCCACTGATATTTCACCAGACTGGTGTTCTATTGCCTACCTACCCCAACTAGGATCCATGAGCGAATGCATATAACGGGCCTATTCCACAGCCTACTCTCCACCTCTGGAGAGAAAGCCGGACTGTGAACCCTGCTTTGCTTTATCCTATTTCCCTAGTGCACCCATCCTTCCCTCTATATACTACATCGAGGTTGAGCGGGTGTCTCCCTGTTTCCTACTTTTGAAATCTCCTCAATCTTATTAAGGAAATGCGTTGTGACTTTAATGTAAGATTTACCCTGAACTACTAGTGGTCTCAATATCTTGTCAAGGAATATTGCAAGTGGTTGGAACACAACAATGGGTCTGCCTGGTTAATGTGTTCCTTGTGAATCTTAGGTAATACACAACACAGGTATTGTGAGATTTCACTAATTAAGTTCCTACGTTTAATTTTTGCGGCAAATGTACCTTTAAATAGCGGTTATACAGAGAGCCAATTTTAAGGCGGGATGAAGGGCTATTATGCCACAAACCTCACCGTTTGTGATATTTTGTATCCCAGGTGTACTGCCAATTTTGTAGGATTTTAAGGATGGTTTAATAAAACAACCTTTTATGATTAGGAGTGCTGCAGATCTCATTATTTTTTATGGATCCTTATATGAATAGAGTGTATGGGAATCCTTCATTCAATGATGAGGACTTTTTAACCAGATCCACTTTGCCTCCTTCCATATAAGTTTTTTTTTAAACCAGGTCAGCATCCCATATGGATAAATGTGGATGGTCTATACCAATACATTTCAAGCAATTTATATTGCCATTGCTGTTATTATTGATATAAATTGCTACTGCAGTGTCTAATATTTTTTTTTTTACACAGAATGTATGTTTTCTAGTACACATCTCCTAAACTCTTTGCAATATAAATCATATTCATTGTCTTGCAATTGATAAAATGGTTCTCCATATATTCATTGGTTCTGTCTTGATTATAAAAGGTTTTATTTGGTGTTATGAAGGCACAAGCATTACAATTATTACGTCAATACGATTCTTTTATCGGTGTCACAATCCACTTTTGCTGAAAATGAATATGCACAAGAATATCCCTAGTATTCCGAGCTCGTCTGTTTGTAATTATGGGTTTCTGAACTCTCTGTTCTGTAAATCATGATCCGATAGTAAACGATGCCAATCTTGGGCAAAAATCTGTTTAATTTGAAACCACATTTTATACTGTTACAAGGCATCCAATTGCATTAAATAAAACCACACCACAATCAGCTTTACGATAACCAATGTCCACCATTGCCCATGGCCAGTGACAGTCAGTGGCTTTATTAGACACCAGCCATTTTCCTAGACTATTGGAATCGGATATCTGCCATTTTTCCATTTTTCACCTTATAAGTAAATGAAAGAGACTTCCTTACCGTTGGTTCCTCAGGGTTAAAATGGTCACTACTTCACCAGCTCTAACATGGATCAGAATGAAAAAAAGGGACATCAATTCTTAGAGAGGACATACCCTATGGATTTACTCCTCGCACATTCTAATAGAGATCCAGGATAGGGATTCTCTGGATGGAAACCACATAGGGATCTCTTTGTATCTTTCATCTTCACTTACCACATTTATAGCAACCAAAAAAACATCATTTTTAAGCATTGGTCAATTTTGAAAAGGGAACCCCACATTGAGGAAGACCTTATCAAATCCCCCCCCCCCCCCACCCGTGCTCCTCTAAAAGAGGCACTAATTGTGTCTTGTAAGAGTGGATATAGGTAGCCCCACCATGAGTATCTCACAGTTTCTTGGTACTCCTACATTTGGCACAAGAGACAGAAAGCAGGTTTCCTGTAGGAGGCTGTGTCATTTCCCCCACATAACTGAACATATATTTGAGTTCCATGTGTAGTGACTCATGCAACTCAAGTTACTTGTATATGTAATTAAAAGCTCCTCTGGCTTCAGTTACGTGGAGCAAATAACACCGCCAGTAAAGGAGAGGACAAGGCAACATAAGTCTGCCATACACAGATTGAATAGGGAGACCCCGTTGGCTCACCACAGTTAGGGCACACAGGCTGGTCACAATGCCTGTCAACTCCAGGTCGTTGAAGGAGTATCCAAACCAAGCAGGGATGATACCAGACTAGTTTTTCAGATAAAAGCATTCTTGATCAGTCATCTTAACACTATGGTACCCACTGGTATGAAGAAAGACCTTGATTTGAGAACTTTACTGTGATGTGACAAACCATTATCATAGGGTAGTTGGACACACAGCACATGGACCCCTAACTGTCCAGGATCCATAGTCTGTCAAAGGCTGGAATTTGCAATTCTGACATGGTTCTGTTTTATCTACTAGATTGTTAATCATGGTTGCCTGCTTTCATTCTCAGTTGATCTATAGCTCCTCCCTGGAGGGTGGGTTACTCCTTTTACTTTAAGGGTGTCTTTGATCTTGTCATCGGTCACACTCCTATTACGTCCATTATATTTGACCGGGTTCCGAGTCTCTGTACATGCACTGACC
Organism: Ascaphus truei; assembly: GCF_040206685.1. Lineage (NCBI taxonomy): Eukaryota > Metazoa > Chordata > Amphibia > Anura > Ascaphidae > Ascaphus > Ascaphus truei. The sequence goes on along the minus strand of NC_134487.1, from coordinate 209,365,147 downwards.
TATCTCCTCTCCCCTGCTTGGGTGACATTGTTATATCGACATAGTTTTCCCTCAGGATACTTTTGATATTTCCATACTATTTATACTCCCTAGAACCCAATTCACTGTTTTGCCACTTTCTTTTGGTCTCTAACCTCGGTACATCTCCCTATATTGTTCCCTGTGAAACAGATGCATGTAAGAAGTGTTTGCCAGATACTTCCAGATTAGGTTACTGATAGGTCCATATAATGACTGATGGCTAGATGAAGGTTAAAAAAAAACAAAAAAACTTTCTGATGGACTGCTAATGTATGCATACCTAGATCTATTATTCCATGTATATTCTTATACAAGTGTGTTAGTTGGATGAGGAAGACATTTCATTTCTCCAGTTTCATTTTCCCTCCCTATCCCTTAGCCATTCTTTTTATTCTGTTATTTATTTATTCTATACATAGGGATCTTTTGACCTACAGTACATAGGATGGCACCCATAAGTCCCTTTCAGATTAGGGTACATCAGTAGTATGAGTAGGAGTCTATTATACTGTCTTGTTTTGTCTTTAGTATCTCTTATATGGTGCCTTCACTCTGTAGTGTACATCAGTAGTCTAAATGTGAGTCTATATACTATTTTGTCTTAATTAGGGGCACAGATAATGCCAGAACATGTACAGTACGATAACCCGTACTGGCATTTGATAAATATGCCCCTTAGTCTTTAGTATATCCGACCTAGAAGGTGCCTCCACTCGGTGGTATTACATTGCCACTTTAGAACATAATAGTTTATATGTTCTTTCCATTGACTAGTGTCATTTTTATAATGTCTTAGTTGTATATGGTTTGTGATTTTATATTTTTTGAGAATATCTTGTGTGAATTTTTATTGTATTGCTTATCATTTACATCACAATTTGAAGGTGTTAATGTTTATATATAGCATCAATCTCCTTGCTCTTTTGGACTTATTGAAGATCCGTATAAAAGGGCGAGTTGGTGAAATCACTACACCCACCTACTCACCTACGTGCCACACGGAAGAAGGGTTACATGTTTTGGCACCAACTGTGATGTTATTTACTGTGACTAGGAACGTGTATGACCCCGCTCTAGGGGGGTGATTCACTAAGCAGTGAGCTTTTGCGTCCGATTGGGAAATTTTGACTCGCCGTTACAAAGTGAAGTCAAACGCGGGATTCACAAGAAGTAAAGCCCATTTTGGTCCATGCAGGCAAAAACATGCCCGATTGCGCAAGCTGTTTTTCCCCCCCCTGCTATCGTGCTTAAAATTCTAAAGCGCGATAGCTGATAGAAAAAAACTCAGCGTGTAAGAGCTGCATGGAGACGCTGCGTCTCCATGCACGGCTCTTACAGACGATCGTACAGTATAAATTTATATTTTAATACTAGTGTACATATGCAGGGGGTCTCCTGAGCTGAACGCATTGGTATCAGCCTCGGGGACCTTCTACTTCATGAGATGTAACGTGAATTGCATAAGGTCACAAGAAGCTGACACCGGGAATTAAACCGGATTCCCCTGCTTCAAACTCAGTCAGTGTCTTTACTCACTGAGCCACTCCTTCTCTTAATATCACTGTTTAGGGAATCGCGTTGACTGGCAAAAAACGGCGTATTTGCCGGTTTTTGCCTGATCGGATGATTTTTTTCAAAAAAATTCGGGTTGAATAAAATGCCTTTTGAGGCCGATAAAGCACTGTTATCACTGCTTAGTGAATCGCGCAACAGATTGTATCGGTCTTAAAAGCCATTTATCGTACTTTAAAGCAGTTATCACTGCTTAGTGCATAGCCCCCTAGGTCTTGAGAAAAGGGCAGCATGACCTGAAATGTTACCGCCTTCACATTTGGGATATGCATACTGACTTCTGATACTGAACTTTGATTTTTTCCCTTTTGATTCTCATAGATTTCTTTACGACCTTTTATTTTGTCACGGTAGACTAAGACGGTAGACACATTTATATTTCAGGGATCATGCAATAGGCAAAACAATAAGTGATAGAAAAAAATTAAGCGCAAATAACACCACTTTAACAGAAGAAACAAAAACAAATGAATATACTGTCCTTAGAAAGTGCAGCTCCCGAAACAGGACTCAGACCAAATCCAACCGGCAATCGATGAAGAATAGCAGGTGCGCAAATTTCATCAGGACATAGAAGAGATAAATGAAGTCACCAAAATAGTGCAATATTGTCAAACACAACAGTGAAGTCAATGTTGAAGATTCTATCAAATTTGCACTCACGTGTTAAACGTGATATACAGGCGTTGCGGTTGTTAAAAGTAACCAACTTTATTAATATCCAGACAGATACTCCGGATCAACACCGATGTTATTCCACAGGAAGGAAGGGAAATCCACATACAAAAGGAAAAAGCAAAATAGTATAATATTGCTTTTAATATTAAAAACACAAAGTATTACACTTACATAAGTGCCTTTGTGGTAGGCATTCAGACCACCCTGGGTCACATGAACAGGTAGCACTCCACACAGCAACAGCTTCTGCTCCACGGCCGACATAGCATACACTGGGTTGACCGATGCAGTCCTCCACTCTGAATGTCACCAACAAAGTCTCACTTAGTAATCCACGACTCCACCCAACGTACCGGCAAATCATGCCTGCTCGCCAGGAAGAATTAAAACACTACCGGTAACTTCGGCCCCCAAACTCCTGGAAACAAAATAATTGCATTTCTTCCAAAATATTCCCCCTAAAACTGACACACAAGAAATCTCACAGCTCTAGGGCCAAGTGAACATGAAATCAGAAAAAAGCAGGGGTCACTTTATTCTTTACATGTTTTATCCCTGGTCCCTGGCTTATGGTGCTTATGTAGCTATCAGGGACCCCACAGTTTCAGAGGTAACCAGAGGTCTTAAACTTTATTATGTAATTTGGTTACCCCCCTGCCGTCACATATTTCATTTTTTAATAGAATGATACTATAGCTAATTTTTCCTTGTTTTGTTTTACATTTTGACTTGCCCTGCTTTTTAGGCACATTGAATCAGTTTGACGTCCTGGGAAACTGAGAAATTGTCAGATTTAGCATAGCTGAGTAATATTTGTAACACTTCAATGATGTTAGTTTGTAATATATAGATTTTTGCAGGATGGAAAAAAAGAATTGCAATTCTGTTGGAAACATGGTGTTTAATTTTTCTTTAATTTGCTTTGCCAATTAGCAAGCTATATTTTACAGTAGTTGCAATGATGTGGATCAACCACATTTTTTTGTTGTTGATGTCTCCAGATAAAAATCATTTTATAAATAATTGTATTTTTTCCTCCTATGAATACAAATATTAGTGGAAGCTATATGTTGAACAACTTATTGCTATTTTGTATAAATATAATTTTAATGGTTTACATTTTTTTTTAGACCAAGCTGTTCCTAGGGGGCTACACATGCGATTAAATCTTCAGACAGGAAAGAATGAAGCCAAGCTTCTCGATGAAAAAGATGACGTAAAGAAACAGAAACGGTAATTCTCTTCTGATCTCAGAGGTTTATGTATCAAAGGAAATGTTGTAAAATTCTGGGGCAATGGATGTGTCAAAAATAAAAATCCCATTGAGATCAATTGGATTTTTTCTTTGATACATCTGTTTTGACCTAGAATTGCACAACTTTGGCCTTGATACATAAACCCTTATTCTGTAAAGTGCGGCATTGCTGATCTTGCGCTATTGTTGACTTCAATGGGGTTTTCTATGCGATAATTCCAGATCTGTGCTATTGCACTTTATAAAATAAGGACCAAAGATCACTCAGACTTTATTTAGACTGTTTCAAGAATCACCTGTGTTGGTTTACAAAGTTCTTATTTTTATTCAGGAACTTAAATCCTTTGGAAACTTACTTTAAGGAAATCTTCCACCAAATATTATTCCATTGAGTGCCTTATTCACTAGCCTGTGCTAGCTCTTAGCAGTTTACAGTACTGTATGTAGCTTACTCTGATCACACTGAAGTGAATTTATTTATAAAATGTTTTACCAGGAAGTACAGGCATACCCCGCATTAACGTACGCAATGGGACCGGAGCATGTATGTAAAGCGAAAATGTACTTAAAGTGAAGCACTACCGTTTCCCACTTATTGATGCATGTACTGTACTGCAATCGTTATTTACGTGCATAACTGATGTAAATAACGCATGTGTAACAGGCTCTATAGTCTCCCTGCTTGCGCACAGCTACGGTGCAGGTAAGGAGCCGGTATTGCTGTTCAGGACGTGCTGACTGGCGCATGCGTGAGCTGCCATTTGCCTATTGGGCGATATGTACTTACTCGCGAGTGTACTTAAAGTGAGTGTACTTAAAGTGAGTGTACTTAAAGCGGGGTATGCCTGTAATACATTGAGAGTTACCTCACATTTTCAAGAATGTCCTGGGCATAGAGTTAAGATGACAAATAATACATGGTTACAATACATAGTTACATAAGTGAAGAGTGTATACATTATATACAAGACATTGCATGCACAGTAAGAGATAAGACATTGCATGCACAGTAAGAGATAATATATATTATAGGCGTATGTAACAGTTACACACCAGATTGAAATATTAGTTTTGAAAGAACTTAGACTGGTGGTGGCTGTGAGAGTCTCCGGTAGATTGTTCCAGTTTTGGCGTGAATATCATTGGATCTCATTAAATTTCTTGCACAGTTTGTGCCATGGGGTTTCTTCATTTAAATGTAAAATAATTTAGCATGTAAAGTATTTATTGGTGAAGAAAAATATCTGGCTTTTATTTTTTTATTTCATTATTGGTTTCTTTTCAAGGATACACAAGAGCTCCAATGTGTACACCAAACAAGAACTCAAGGAAGCTTTAGCTAAGTTCAAAGATGGTATCGAAATACAAAATCCTGAAACAGAAAAGGTATAGTATTTGTTTTCTTTTTCTAGTTATTTAACACTCCTGGCCTTAGTTAGTACTATATACAGTTTCAAATAATATGTTTTTGAATATGAAATAATACTTATGAGTGTGAATTAGCGAAACATCATTATTACTTAAACTTTATTGAAAAATCCAGAAAATAGGCAGAAGTGATAACATTTGCAACATTTATCTTACAAAATCTTTAAACCACCTTTAAGACCCATCTTAAAACACACCTCCTTAACGGAGCATGTGGGTAGCTGTGTGGTTGATAATATACTCTTCATACCTTGGCCCCTTGCAGACACAATTACCAGAACAACCACCTCTGTATGTTCTTCCTACTTACCATTTAGCTTGTAAGCTCTTTGGGACAGGGACTTTTTATCCTAATGTTACTTTTATGTCTCTAGCGCTTATTCCCATTATGTGTTATATTATTATGTCACGTGTATTACTGCTGTGAAGCGTTATGTACATAAATCGCGCTATATACTGTAAATAAATATACATACAAACATACATACATAAATCTTCAAATAATTAAAAACATAATTTTCAATAATGCCAAACAGTCAGGGCAGGAATTTTAAAATAGCAGCATGTGATACTCTGCTTAATGTCCTAATTTATTTGAACAATTAATACTTTCTTATGGAATTTTGAAAACAGATTAACCAGTTTTCAATATTTTCAATATTTTTAACATTTTTGCAGTTGATGCATATATTTCCAGCTATATTTACTGCCCTGTGAGGCACCTCCACTTCCTAATGAACTCTCTCCTTACCACACTATGAACCTTCACAAGGAACCAGCCAGAGGGCATTTTCCACTGCCCATGCCATTACACTTGAAATTATAACCCATGCTGAACAACCTCCCCCACTCTTCTTCGGCTCACCTTTTGCATTTAAATTGGCCATCATTTGCCAGAAACTTGTAGCTTCAATTCTCAACAGCAGCTCAGCTTTCTACAGCACAGACGGGACTAGTGAATGCATCAGAGTATATATAAAACAAGAAAAAAGAAATAGTATTAGCGCCTTCCAAAACCCCACTGACACAGATGTTGTAATGCTGTGAAAGTACTGCAACCAATATAATTAAGGAGCATTAACCATGCAATAATATAAAATAAAAACAATAGTAAAAAATAAAAAAAATTAAAACAATAAAAACACAAAAATGAAAAATTATATGTAAAATATACAATACAAGTGAAAGTCCAATCCCAAAAACACTGTCCTTCAAAGTCTCTGCAGCCTGAAAAGAGGGACCACCAAATCCTTCAAGGATATCTAAGGAAAAAACAAAAAACAACAGGCGTACTCATAGTGTAGTAAGTTGAAAAATTTATATGGGACTGGTAAAGGTAAAAATGCGCACTCACAAACGTGACAGGAACATGAGCAAGTATGAGTAGTACTCAATCGCCAACAGTAGCAGGATATCAGCATGGTAACCGTCTTGGGGCTCCACCATGTGCTGGAGTGAGGAAGTACTCGGTATACAGAGGCGACGCGATACTGAGACCTGCAGCATATGGTGGAGCCCCAAGACGGTTACCTTGCTGATATCCTGCTTTTTTTCAACTTACTACACTATGAGTGCGCCTGTTGTTTTTTGTTTTTTTCCTTTTATATATATATATATATATTTATATATATATATATACATGTTGAGGTATCAGTACCGTGTTAGCCGAGCTTCAATAATCAAAAAATAAATAGATGATACCGTTCTGTGGCTAACGAAATGCTTTTATTTGTGCGAGCTTTCGAGATACACTGATCTCTTCTTCCGGCGATGTTACAATGAATGAAGCAAGCAAAAGCTTATATATATATATTTATATATGTGTGTGTGTGTGTGTGTGTGTGTGTGTGTATGTGTATATATATATATATATATATATATATATATATAGGAAAAACAAACAGAAAACAGGCGCACTCATAGTGTATTTAAAACCAGAGATGAACATGCAACACAGACAGAGCTCAATGCACATCCAGCAAAACTTTATACACGGTACAGTGCCTAAATATACATGTATTGATATCTATTAAATAAAATGGTCTTTTAGTTTAACATTTTGGCCAAATTTTGTAAGCCCCAGACCACACCTCAAGGGTCCCTACACTAATATAAATTCTTAATAATAATAATCTACCAACAACCATACAAACTTCAAATTTATATATTAAGATATTGACAAACCTATTTTTCATTAAGAATCACAGCCTGTTAGAATTTCTTAACAGCTTAAAAAAAAACCTTCATATGCATATTAAACTGACACTTGCTGATAACCCACATACATTCACTTTCTGGATGTGGCAACTACCAAAATGAAATCCTATCTCGCCACAAAAAATAGGATTATATTATTATTACATCTAGTTTCAATTACACACTGAAACGACTTCCTTTCTGTCAGGTTAAAGGAAGGGCAATTAAACAAAAGCAATTTTTTTTTATATTTAAAAGATGTTCTTATTAATATTGACCCAATTAAAGATTTTTTAAATACTCTGTTTTCAATGCTAATAGAACAGAGTGTGTTCAGAGCCATCGATGTGTTCATTGCAGCACCTCTTTGAACTGTCAGCTCTAATGAAAACCTTGCTTTGGTTTGGTTTAAAAATTAGTTTCACCAGAATTTTTTTTTTTTAATGTTTATATAATACTCAACTGCAGGGCTCTTTCTATAAAATGTTGTTACCTGAAAGGAAGGCAAAGACTACACACAGGAGCATGTTGCATCAAGTGTGGCCACATTTATATATAGCAATAATAGAAAGGTTTTCATCAGATGAACCTGATGGTACCTGATGAAAGGCCGTTTGTGGACCTGACATGTCGCTTCCTTGATGTTTGACCTGTTCCTTTGAAATAAAGGCAACACTTATTTTTTCACTACATATCGGTGCTTATTAATGTGATCTGGAAATGTAATTACAATCGTGAGTGTTACTCTGTTACCTAGATTGTGTGTGGCCTCTCCATTTTTCTATTTTTGATGTTTGCAATCTGCCATGGTTAGTGAACAGCTGAGATAAGTCAAATCATGACATTTATAGATATTCCTTAACATACTGCATATCCTAAAAATGTAATATTGGTGCACTTATGAAAATAAATAATTAAATTCACTGAAAGAATATATGCAGATTTTAGACTAATATTAATTTTGGTTCTTATTGTATTAAGCAATGACTGACTGCAAAAGTTGTTTATTCTTTATCTTTTGGCATAGAAAACTTTATGTATATGATAATATTAAAGAAAATGCATTTTTGATGATTATTGTACTGGCTAGAGAGTTGAAAGTTCAGTATGAGTTATAACTATGGTCATACATCACTAGCTTGTGCCCTTTCAGGGGATTTTTACTATTATCACCGAAACTTGTTTTTATTTGAATATATATATAACCTATATATATATATATATATATATATATATATATATATATATATATATATATATATATATATATATATACATATACATATACATATATACAGTATATATATATACATATATATAGGTTATGGTGGGTAAAAAAAGTGACAAAAACCCTCCACAGTAAAGCATATAGCAAATGGAAATATTACTGTATGTTCATTTGCATGTCTTAGACAGGTCTGCAACCCTGTCTTTCACCATTATCACACAGCACTTCCACTGCAGCAAGGGATTCTGGGAAATGACATGCAAATAAATGCCATTGCAGAATATTCCACTACTTTGCCTTAAAAAACTCCTGGGTTGCTTTCGCAGTATGTTTTGGGTCATTGTTCATCTGTAAAGTGAAGCGCCGTCCAATCAACTTCGCTGAATTTGGCAGAATCTGAGCAGACAATATATCCCTATACACTTCAGAATTAATCCGGCTGCTTCTGTCTTCTGTCACATCATCAATAAACACTAGCGACCCAGTGCCATTGTAGCCATGCATGCCCATCCCATCACACTGCCTCCACCGTGTTTTACAGATGATGTGGTATGCTTCGGATCATGAGCCATTCCAAGCCTTCTCCATACTTTTTTCTTCCCATCATTCTGGTACAGGTTGATCTTAGTTTCATCTGTCCAAAGAATGCTGTTCCAGAACTGGGCTGGCTTTTTTTTAAGATATTTTTGGCAAAGTCTAATCTTGCCTTTCTATTCTTGAGGCTTATGAATGGTTTGCACCTTGTGGTGAAACCTCTGTATTTGCTCTCGTGAAGTCTTCACTTTATGGTAGACTTGGATAATGATATGCCTACCTCCTGGAGAGTGTTCTTCACTCGGCTGGATGTTGTCAAGGGGTTTTTCTTTACCATGGAAAGGATCCTACAATCATCCACCACTGTTGTCTTTCGTGTACGTCCAGGCCTTTTTGTGTTGAAGAGCTCACAGTGCGTTCTTTTTTTCTCAGAATGTACCAAACTGTTGATTTGGCCACTCCTAATGTTCCTGCTACAGTATCTCTCTGATGGATTTTCTTTTTTTTTTGCAGCCTAAGGATGCCCTGTTTCACTTGCATTGAGAGCTTCTTTGACCGCATGTTGTGGGTTCACAGCAACAGCTTCCAAATGCGAATGCCACATCTGGAATCAACTCCAGACCTTTTACCTGCTTAATTGATGATGAAATAATGAAGGAATAGCCCACACCTGTCCATGAAACAGCTTTTGAGTCAATTGTCCAATTACTTTTGGTCCCTTGAAAAAGAGGGAGCTACATTTTAAAGAGATGTAATTCCTAAACCCTTCCTCTAATTTGGATGTGAATACCCTCAAATTAAAGCTGATAGACTGCACTTTAAGTCCATATTCATTACAGTATTTAACTGGAACGTGAATTTATTTTGGTACACAGCCGAAATAACAAAACTTGTATTAGTGTTCAATTATTTCTGGACCTAACTGTAAATATGTAATAAAAATGTATATATATATATATATATATATATATATATATATATTTTTTTTTTTACATGTGAGCACATTCACATGTCTTAGACAGGTGTGCAACCCTGCTTTTTGCCATTATCACCTAGCATACAGAGCTTCCACTGCAGCAAGGGATACATTTTTATTACACATGGTCCTCAGCCTCTGGCCAATCAGATTGGTGGCTCTATGACGTCACCCAACTGCCACTCTCTTCTTCTCCTCACCCGCAGCTCACCTTCCCCCTCGGCCTCACCCAAGTGACACACACACACACCTCTTCACCCAGCTCACCTCTCCGCCAGCTCCCCCCCCCCATCACCCCCCAGCTCACCTCCCCCCAGGCTCACCCGAGCCCCGGCCAGCAGCAGCATGCGGGTAGTGTCGCCGCCGACACAGCTCCACGCGGGGGGGACAGGCAGTGGGCAGGCAGCCTCTGGAAGGACCCCCTTCCTCCTGCAGCTGCCTCCGGTAAGATGGCGGTGCCGAGTGGACAGGCAGTGGGCAGGCAGCCTCCGGAAGGACCCCCTTCCTCCTGCAGCTGCCTCCGGTAAGATGGCGGCGCCGAGTGGACAGGCAGTGGGCGGGCAGCCACCGGAAGGACCCCCTTCCTCCTGCAGCTGCCCCCGGTAAGATGGCGGTGCCCAGCGGGCAGGCGCTGGCGCAGGGGGGGGGGAGGGAGTCAGGAGAGAGGGGGGAGGGAGTCAGGAGAGGGGGGGAGGGAGTCAGGAGAGAGGGGGGGAAAGAGTCAGGAGAGGGAGGGAAAGAGAAGGAGTTAGAAGAGGGGGGGAGAGAGGGAGTCAGGAGAGAGGGGGGAGAGGGAGTCAGGAGAGAGGGGGGAGAGGGAGTCAGGAGAGAGGGGGTGGAGAGAGGGAGTCAGGAGAGGGGGGAGAGGCAGTCAGGAGAGAGGGGGGGAGAGGGAGTCAGGAGAGAGGGGGGAGAGGGAGTCAGGAGAGGGGGGGAGAGGGAGTCAGGAGAGAAGGGGGGGAAGCCCACTGACTGGCACACACACTCACTGACTGACACACACACTGCCAAACACATGGGGGGCACGGAGCTGTGAACGGGGGGCATGGGGACGGAGCTGTGAACGGGGGGGAGGGGAGAAACAAAGCATTGAATGGGGGGGGGAATCGGAGCTGTGAACAGTGGGGGGAGGGGGCCGCAGCTGTGAAGAGGGGGGGAAGGGAGTTGAGAGGGAGGATGGGGGAGCCAGAACATTACATCACGGGCAACGCCGTGTATATCAGCTAGTGAAAAAATAAAAACATTCTGATCACATTGTGATCTTTGAGTATGTATTCGGATTCAAAATCACCCATAAATATATTGGTGTTTGAATGTGCAAATATTGAATTCTATACCTGTTACTGATAATTTCAGTTGCTAATTATTTCAGTTACTAAGATTTGTTGGATTTCAAGTAATCTTTACACACCAGCTGTTTCAATTACAAATACTCACAAGAGTTACTCAACTAGTGTGTATTAATAGATGTATAGGGGCTTATTTATTATACTCCAATATTGCCAATGCAAAATCGCCTGGAAAAGGCACGCCATATAACACAAAATTCTTGTATTTTCACTGTATTTATTAAGCATTATCTATGCATGTCACGATTTGAAATCTCATGCGCATGCTCTTTTTGTTCAATTTGCTGCAGTACCAGCCGGAAACTTGCAGAAATCTCACCACCGTTAGGTAGAGATCTCACCTGTTGTCAGGGTCTCCTAGACATCCTGCTCCTAGCCATAGTTCCTTTCCTTGTCCACCGGGTGTGCTGCTGCTTTCTGTCTGCTCTGGGGTTTGTCTGTCTCCTCTTGTCGCTCCTGTTCTCTGTCCTTATAGTTCCTGCTTCCTGTTTTGGGTTTTGCCTTCGTTTTGTGTCAGACTCCTATGCCCATGCTTCTGTCTCTGATCCTGATCTGTTCCTGTACCAGTCCTGTTCTGTATTTGAGTTCTGTTCATAGTAAAGGCCCTTACTGGTAATCTGGCGTGTCCCTGTTTGTTCCCTGCTCCCTGGTCTCAGTCCCGGTTCCCAGACCTGTCCCTGCTCCCCTGCCCGGTTCCTGCTCCCCTGTCCTGCTCCAGCCTTCCTGTTGCCGAACCTCTGCGTGTTGCCCACGACGATCCTGCTTGCTGCCTGCCACCGACCCCTGCTTGCCCACGACGATCCTGCTTGCTGTCTGCCACCGACCCTTGCTTGCCCACGACGATCTGACATGCTGCTTGCCACCGACCTCAGCCCGTGAACCCAGCAATCTTTGCCTGCTCCCGCTGTTCCGGCCACCGAGGTTCTACCCGCTACAGGAGTCTCCCTCGTGACACCTATTCTCCAGCTGGGGAGACCGAAAACACACACAGGAGTTAGAGATACCTTGGAAACCTGCAAATAAATAAGTTGAATACATTTTAATATATTTTGTATTTTGATATTCCCAGTTATCTATTTGGAGTTTTAGAAGTCACAGGGCCATAAATCTCTCTATCCAGTAAACAGCAGATCCACTCACAACAAAGTCTGTACAACATAATGTACAGTATAATGTACAGTGAAAGTGTAGTGTTCACATCATTTATTCATTTTCTTTCACAATTTATAGGCTCACCTGGAAGATATCAAGCAAAGGTTTCGTTCAATAGAAGAGCTGAAGAAAGAGTTTCATGAACTTAACATACACATAGAGACAGATTTTGAGATAATGACTAAATTACTCAAAAGATTTAACAACTCTATGTCCACAACAGCTGAAAAAGTAGATGCTCTCAATGACCTTGAATATTATGTTCATCAGGTAAGGTAACAAAGCTTAATCATGAAAAATCACTGTTTTGACTGTATTCACTATAAGGCTCTGATCCATCTGCTTAATTTTTATTCTCACCATGCATATGCATAAATATAATGACTAAACCTAGTCATTAAAATAGTACTCTGCGCTACATACTTATTACTAAATGTCTATGAAAGTTTATAAAGTCATAAAACATTGTTTTATTGATTTGCAGTATAGTTTGGACAATTTTACCAGCATATTTGGTATAAAGAAATGGTCCTTTAATATACACAAACACTAAAAATCTGCAGCTGCATTGTTTAAAATGGGTAAATTGGTATATTCTCTAATTTTGTTCCTTTTGATGATTTTAGCCACTTAGATGCTTTGCTGAAAGAGGGACAAGCAATGCTATAAAGCATGCAATTGAAATCCTTCATCCAATCCTTAGTCCAATACATCATTCTACTTTAATACATTTAATTTGAACTAGATGATAACATTTTTCTTATTATTTCTACATGTAGGTGGATAATGCCCAGGACTTGCTCACGTCAGGAGGTCTTCAACTACTTATCAGTAATCTCAACAGCACAGAACCTTTATTAATAGAACACTCAGCATTTGTCATTGGATCTGCACTAGCTAGGTAATGAATTGTGATTTATTTAAAAGGGCAAAATTTGAATGCAGATATGTTACAAGCTTACTGTGGCATACGTAGACTATGGTAAAAATATGCATAGGTATGTGTCCTACGCCAGAGCACTGCTTAGTAAATTGTACTCTGTATCTCTCTGTGTCTCGAGTAATGAAAATTAGATTGTAAGGTATTCATGATTTTTAAACGGTTTATTACGTTTATGGCAATGTGCACATGACCGGGTATATATTGCAGCTTTATTTATTGTTTTGCATTATAAAAATATGACTGGGTGTGTTGTGTTGTTTCCTAACTTATACGCATACAGTCGGCATCAATTGGACAATATAAAGCAATTGCCAATCTGATAACTTTTGGTCAATAGATCTAATCATATCAATGTCTGTTAAATAGATGTAATGTTTAATTACCAATAGCTGTATTATTGCAATTTAAAAAAAAGTTATGTATACAGTACCTTCTATAAGATGTAATAGCATTTTAACTAATATCTTTTTCATGTTGTTTTAGTAATCCGAGGGTTCAAATTAAAGCATTTGAGGGTGGTGCACTGCAGAAACTGTTGGTGATTCTGGCAACAGAACAACCAATATCGGTTAAGAAAAAGGTAAATGACCCAAATAAATTTAAATGTTGTCTAATGCAAGATGGTAATCAGTAAGATACTCCAATAAGTGTTAAATATGTTTAATGTGTTCATTTCTGCTGACTAGCGTAAAATAAGAAAATTGTATCATGCTTTAATCATGGTCATGCTAAAAGCAAGTATTGACCCAAAAGGACAATAGTAAATTAAGAATTTCCAGTAGGAGATAATTTTATCACCCTTCTACAAGATCCATGCATTCATGATATTGATGAATACATGCATGGAATATTTATTTTATTTATTTATTTATAAAATATTTTACCAGGAAGTAATACATTGAGAGTTACCTCTCGTTTTTAAGTATGTCCTGGGCACAGAGTAAAACAAATAATACATGGTTACAAGTACAGTTACATAAATGAACAAGGTATACATTATATACAAGACATTGCGTGCACAGTTAAAGAAAATATATATTATGAGCGTATATATCTGTTCTTTAGTGACTAATAAGAGGTTTTGTCTATTTACTGTATGTGTATTATTTGCTTCAAATAATAATGCCCAACCAGGTATGCCATTTTAATTTGTATGCATTCTGCTCTCCAATAAGAGAGGTGGCAATCACTGTAAAGCTCACTTATTGTTTATTATCTTGGGTTAGGTTGTATATCGAGGAATTGTCAGGAATCCGGATCAACAAGTGTAATGAAATGTAATTTTGGGGGGGATAGATGCATCAATTCCTTTTATGTAGACTTCAACATTTTAATTTATAGGGAAATTTATATTTTTACAAAATGCATTTAAACCATGTTATTTTCTGCACTTTTTTGTGTTTTCATTCTATTTATTCATCTTTAACCTCATAAAATAGAGCACTTGATTTCTTTATTTTATTGAGTAGGTCAGATACAAATCTGTATTGCTATAGAGCAGTCTTAATTTGCAATTTGGTTGCTGTGGTAATATGATTTGATAGAGATTTAGTTAAATACTATGCTCTCAAATAATTATCATCTATATTTTATAGGCACTTTTTGCTTTATCTTCTATGCTGCGTCAATTCCCCTATGCTCAGCAACAGTTCCTGAAGCTGGGTGGTCTTCAGTTACTAAAAAATGTCTTCAGAGAAAAACATGCAGAATCGCTGTATATTCGGGTGATTACATTGATTTACGATATGATTGTGGAAAAGGTAAAACTAATGTGATATCTCAACATAGCATGTTATTTGTTAAAGAGATTCAGTTTAATTTATCTTAAGTACAACAAGAGCTAATAAGGGACATGGCATTTATGTTCCTATTTTCCAGATGTGTGTTTGTAATATACAGCCAGCATAGTGACTACACATATTACAAAAAAAATGGTATTTTATTGTTTATATGTCTATATACATGTTTATACAATGTAATTGTGTAGGCAATATCATTGCCATCTTTTTCCTTGCAGTGACATGTGCCAAAGCAAATTACAATACATTCATGCAAGTCAATTGTCTAATAATTATACCATTCCACGTTTCTTATACTGTACAACCACTTCTTTGCATGAAAGACAAAATCAAGTGTGTGTAGAAAGAGAGAGAAATGCTACTGAAGCAAACCTATTTTATTGACTGTATACATTATGTAACAGGGTATGTCCCATTATATCTTTCTTTCCCCCTGTTATCCCTGTTATGCAAGTCCTGTTAGCTGCAGGCAGTTACAGGTTAAATCTATCGGCTCTTGACCCCCCCTATGCCCCTCTTATGAGTGATAGAAGTAAGGTGGTGACTCATGGCCTGTGTAAGCCTATCAGGGATAGGTATACACCATGAGTGTCACGGGAGACCAGTGCTTATCCCACAAAAATACCTGGATCCTTTGATTGAATAAAGCATGAGATAAAAAAAATTGTATTTATTCACACGAGAAACACACACAGCTTGATTTACAAGATAACACGAAATAACACTTACGAGAATGAGGTAAAACGAAATAAATGGTTTCCAGAATGAAAGTCCCCGATATACAGTCTATAGGTATAAATTCCCAGGAGCGGGGTTGATATACAAACAAGAGACGCGAAACCGTCTTTGGCTAGGGGCGCCGCTTGCAGCCCCTGTTTCTCCGCCGAAAGAAGTATCTTCGTTCTGCTCTTGCTTAGTTCTAACTAACTTTTACAGCGGGGTACAATCCTTGGTTGCAATGAAACGTCTTGGTACCGCACGATGTCCTTTCCGATGACACACAGATGAATGCTGTAGAGCACACACCCGACAGCCTGCATGGGCTTATAACACCCTCCCAAGCCTATCTGGATAATACACAGCCAATCTTGGCGTGGGAAGCGAATTCTCACCCAATGGCAAGTTTGCAAGCAGCTCCTGCAATAGGCAAAGGGCTTCACGGTATGCTATGGGTCATGTGCTAACCTCACACTTAACCCGCTTAGCATACCTGACCAAGCCCCCTTGCACAGCGTCAGAATGTCTACCTTTCTCCAGGATGCCTGGACATCTGCTAGGTAAACTGTTTTTATACATTTCCTGACATTTAGCACTTTCCCCAGGTCAGTGTCTTTTGAAGCCACAGACTTTTGCAGACACTCTGGAGCCTGCTCCACAGGGAGTCTTAGAAGCCAGGACTTACATTATACATCACTCATCCCTAATCATAAATGACAATGGTGAATGCTTAATGTATCCGCTGTCCTGCCTGACTGAAATGTAAATGTCCCGGTTCCTATAACTTTAAAGTACTAAACTGCAAGGTACTTCTCATTTATGCTTTTAAATAAATGTTACAGTTCTTATAACTATACTAGATTATATGTCTACCCCCTAGCACTCTGCACACCAAAAATGAGAAAGCTAGGACCTTCCTATCCAAAGTTAGCTGCTTAATTATGTGAGGGCTATGATATGGTTTGTGGTTAAACTTTTCCCCGGTCTGCGGTTTGAGGTCGGGATGCAATGTTGCAATCCCCGGCCTCAATCGAACCTCAATCGAACCACAGACGTACTTTACCAATTGACCTTAATTGAATGAGGAAACTACATTATACAATGTTGCGATCTGGCATCTTTTCATGACCGCAGACCACTTAACCAATTTAACTTGCGGTTAAGGCTTCCCTTGCTTGTCTGCGGTTACACAGGGATGCAGTGTTGTAATGCCGGGCTCGAACACATAACCGTAGGCACGCTTATCCAATTAACCCTTTAAACAGTGCTAGAGGCGCATTTTAGACATATTATTACATGTTAATAGGACTGCAGCCAGCCCTGGGCTGCAGAACTGACACTTTACAGTTACTTTATTTGACTCGGAAACCCAGCCGAGCAGAATGCCTTTATTTCATGGCCTGGGTACCCCTTCACCGTCACAATGAGCCCACCCCTTCTTGAGTCTCCTAGGAGGGCGTGACCAAGTTAGGCAGAGTCCTGCTTGAGCTCTTGAAGAGAGAAGAAGCAGAGAGCTGTGAGTCTCTCCTATGGCAGGATGAGCGTGCTCACCCCAGCCTCTGAGCTGGGAGAACAACAGATTCAGCCTGATGCCCTATACTACCAGGGGCAAAGCACCATCCAGAGGAATGGAACCTCTGAGACCATGCACCGCTGTGAGGAAGAACTGCAGTGAGTACCACCCAATAAAGATCCTGTGCTAATATATCTCAGTCTGAGTATCAGTCCTTGGCCTGAGGGGGAAAGAGTGCAGTAGTGGGGGCTGATTTCTGGATACCCTGGAACCCACTACGGCTAGAGGCGCTGAACACCAAAGAGAAAGAAGCTAAGCCTATCCTGATCTCCACACTACCACAGAACTGCTCAGCTCTACTGACCCTAACAGGTATCACACCACACACTAGGTAGCATAGGCTGTGTAATCTCCCACTGAGGGGTGGGGGGGGGGGGAAACAGTGCTACATTTGGAGGTGCTGCTGAGATGCAGGACAGGCTTTTAGTGCTTAACAGAGCAGATGCCATACAGGGCGAGCTCTCAGAGAAATGAGACTCAGTCAGGAGGGAAACTAGGGGTAGTCAGGGGGTGAGTTACCTCGAAAAGACAGCCAAGATGTCCCTAAAGTATGCTGACAGCAGGAGTACCAGTGAAGGGGAAGGCTAGCTGTAGTGTCCAGGGGACCCTAACATTCCATAACCAGGTGCCACATTCCCCACCAGGGAGCTGCAGGCTATGCTAACCGAAAGGACAAACTGTTAAAACAGAGGACTATTGCTCTGGTTCTAGTCACCCTGGGGTCTGAGGAAGCCTAAAGATATCTGCAGTGTGTCTTGTTGCCTGAGGCCTTGATACCTGTATCGTGAGTCTGACAGGTCAGAAACCTTAGGGTGGCGTTTCTAGTCATTGGAGCACAGGGAGTCAAAGGGTACTTAAGCTGAAGTAGTATCAAGTACAGTGTACAAAATTGAATTTTGCCTAGCTGATGGATAGTTGCTGTGTCAGACTATATGCAGCCTCAGGAAAAGTTACATGTAAACAGAGTCTCAAAATGGCGCCCACCGCGTGGTGGTATGTGCATGAGTCACAAAATGGCGCTCACGCCTAGAACACAGGAACCGCATGGTTTGCAGAAGTCAATTTGCAAAAAGGTCTGCAAATAGTTGCATCCTTTCGGCGCCAAACTCTGGCACCACCAACCAAAGTCATGTCATCCTAAAGTTAACAGCCCCACCTCTGAGATTCACCCAGGGGAGAAGCTATATGTGTCACAACCAATCGGAGCTGATGTCCCTGCTGGGAAGAGTTTGCTACACAACTCCACGAGCTCATTCACCACTGAGCCTAGCAAGAGAAAGGAATACTCTTCAGTATCTCTACCAAGCTACCTCAAAATGGCTGCTGCTAGCGAATTGCCAGAGTTGGAAGTCTCCAATTTTTCTCTCTCAGGTGGCTACCTGATGGTGAGGATCAGGGGCCAAGTCTATCTGCGATGCCTTTGCCCGTACTGTCACTTGCTTGGTGGCCCTGCGGTGCCTGCTCTGTGGCACCTACTATCTGCAGCCTGCCAGCCCAGTGCCCTCGGAGGTATGTGTGTCTCCTTCAAGAGCCGTTACCCCGACTGGTACGGTTTAATTTGTCTTCCCTGCTGCCATGGAAGCTGTGGGCCCGTGCGCCCTTATCAATGTGGCTGGATGCCCAAGTGGTCCGGTGCCACCTACTAGGACTATCGCGGACACTACTGTGGGCCTGTGTGTCCTACAACGGCCAGTCCAGTCTACCACAATGGTACCAACGGTCCCAGGCTTGGGATCAGTACCTACCGATGCTGGAAGGGGTGAGTTGACTGCCCCAGGGGTGTCGGGTGTGAGTCCCCAGGTGACCACGGAGCAAGATAGCTCCATACGCATGGTCGCCCGGGCAACTGGATCGCCCTGGCATTGCGTCCTGGTGGAGGTTTTCCCCCGAGACGAGGAAGAGGCTCTCTACCAGGCGGGACCTGTGGAGAAGAGTCCACAATTTACCTGCTGTGCGGAGAGAAGCCCCAGCTCGATCGCGTTCATCCCCGAGGCTGCGGAGGTTCCAGAATGGCCTAGAAGCTCTGCAACTCCAGATGACGCCGGTGCTGTTTGTACGCTGCCTGCGGGGGAACTGAGGGACGTCCCCTACCTTGCTGTGGGTGAGCCGCCTCGTTCCTATTTTGTTGCAGCTCCAGTTGCGGCCTACCTAGAGGAGGTGCCAGGTGCGGCTTTGTCTGGTGCGCAGCGGGGTGACAAACTTCCGGTTTCACCGGATGTGATGTCATCGCCGCCGGACTTGTGCCTACCTGGTGGTCTCGCGAGACTGTCCATGGCTGATGTCGTAACCAAAATGGCATCTGCGGAGCCGGTTGCACCACCTCTGTTGCCAGCTGCGGTGAGTGTGGACCCACGCCGCTAGATGCTGCCTGCCATGTGAAGCATGGCACAGGAAAGGATCATTGGATCTCTATGCCGGCACCGCCTCCGGCATGTATGGGGAGGTGTCATCGAGCTGCTGAAACCCTGCTGTTGTCACCGATCAAAGGCAAAGGGAAGCCCCTTTCCACTTTACAGATTATGGACTTGCTAAATCCCCAGCCACAGGCCATAGCAGTTAATGTCCCATCTCATGCTAACCCTGTGCAGGACATTGTGGACTTTGCCCAGGCCCATTCTGCCCCTGTCACTGCTCCATCCTCGACCAGTAGTTCCCAGAGGGTGAAGTACATAGACTCTGCTGTTACACCGTTTGTACTAACCACGTTCCCTGATACAAATGTGGGGAATTGGTCAAGTGGGGGTGGGAGCTCTGAGGAGTCTGAGGGAGAAATTCCAGTGTCTAGCTGTGTTAAGAGACCTGGGAGCAGAGGATCGTACCATTCCTTTAGGTGGTCCTCGGGATCTCAGTCCCAAGTCTAAAATATATCTGTGTCATCCTCACCCTCTACTTCCTCCAGTGCAATTGTACCTGTACTGCACCGACACACTTTATTCGAGCAAATACCCGGTATGTACCTGGCAGATACCTGGAATGCGCCACTCCTAACCTCTGACAAGCCCCGTTGCATTTGCCTTCCCAGCCTGGGTTCATGCCTGGCTGATGGGCGGCTGATCTGTTAAATGATAATGATTAGGATTTAATAGGCTGCAATGCTTCGCGTGTCTACCAGATGGCATAAATTCATGAATTGTAATGCAGTTTATATATATATACTGTGCAGTATTGCAGCCAGCGGGAATAAAATGCTTCAATCCCTGCTTGGAAAATAACTCAATGTACTCGGGCAGAAAACAGTCACAAACCTCAATACACCCGGGTATACCCGAATTCGTGGGACTAGCCAAGCTCGAATAAAGTGTGTCGCCAGTGTATGTGCCAGACCTGCTAGTCTAGGATCTGGGTCATTGTCTCAGGAGATCCGTAAATGGTGGGACCTCATGTTTCAGGGTTATGCCCCTGAAATGAAGTACACCAGGTTTGTGCTGGTTAGGGGCCCATTAGTTGACCATTGGTGGGAAGAAGGTGCTTTTTCTCCAGAAGAGTCAGCGGAGGCTCTCCGTAAGAGAAGGAGAAATTAATTTGGGTGTATACGCATACCTAAGGGCCCCTCTATACTGTACCAAAAGGTGAATCCTAATGATTCAGGATTCTGGGAACTACCTGACCAGGGAGCTGGTTGTAAGGTCCTGAAGCTTAGCCGAGCTGACCATTCCATAAGAAATAGGTACCGGCAGTCCCACAGTTATAATTTCCCCTATGTCCCGAAACCTATAATGCAGGAGTAAGAGGATAATCGGCATGAGTGGCTCAAACTAGCGGTCACTAATTATCTTCAAGCCAGGACCAGTTATGTGGAATTCGTAACTGAGTCCAATATTTGCTCCATCATGAGGGAATGGCTCGTAGGCACGTGTATATATATGGACAGAGTGGACGTTCGCCAACAAGCAGGTGCCCCTAAGGTATACTTTGTTTGGGTGGAGGATTTTGAGGGACTGTCTGATAAGAAGCCGAATCCTAGGTGTTATAAATAGTTCAACACTCTGTCAAGTTAAGTATAAATATGTATTTCATCGCTGTAGTCAGTGGATGATGTGGATCTTTGTAATTATCATCTGCATGGTATATGTAATCTGTATTGTTATCTTTCAGGTTTCAGACTGACAGATTGTGTACCAAATGTGGCCCCAAGCGAGGGTGTTGGTAATTTCACCCAGGGGAGAGTGTAACAGGTTATATACCATTATAGCTTTCTTTCCCCATGTTATCCCTGTTATGTAAATCATGTTAGCTGCAGGCAGTAACAGGTTAAATCAATGGGCTCTTGACCCCCCTTATGCCCCTCTTATGAGGGATAGAAGTAAGGTGGTGGTGACTCATGGCCTATGTAAGCCTATCAGGGATAGGTATAGACTATGAGCTCGCCCCTTCTTGAGTTTCCTAGGAGGGCGTGACCAAGTTAGGCAGAGTCCTGCTTGAGCTCTTGAAGAGAGAAGAAGCAGAGAGCTGTGAGTCTCTCCTATGGCAGGATGAGCTCGCTCAACCCCAGCCTCTGAGCTGGCGGAACAACATATTCAGCCTGATGCCTTATAATACCAGGGGCAAAGCACCATCCAGAGGAATGGAACGTCTGAGACAATGCACCGTTGTGAGCAAGAACTGCAGTGAGTGCCACCCAATAAAGATCCTGTTCTAATATACCTCAGCCTGAGTATCAGTTCTCGGGCTGAGGGGGAAAGAGTGCAAAAGTTGGGGCTGATTTCTGGATAGTCTGGAACCCACTACGGCTGGAGGCGCTGAACACCAAAGAGAAAGAACCAGAGGAAAACCCTAAGCCTGTCCTGATCCCCACACTACCGCAGATCAGCTCAGCTCTCCTGACCCTAACAGGTATCACACCACACACTAGATTGCATAGGCTGTGTAATCTCCCACTGGGGGGTGGGGGGGGGCGAAACAGTGCTATAATTACAATGATCACGCCAGACACTCTCCTATTTGAACCTATTTCATATGCTAAATGCTGCAGTACTTTGTGGATTAATCACCTCACCATACAATATATTGTCACCCACTAACGATTTTAGAGCTACATTTCTTTTCTTTGTTTTTGTCAATGTAAGTTTGATACTGTTGGCTCCCACCACAGCACATCCATTGCTTCTATATCACCAATTTCAAATGCTGATCTATTGCTCTGATCTTTTGTATTACATTTACCTATCTCTAAACTATAAAATAATTTTTCGCACAACACAATTTAATCTTCTGCCTTTATTTTTTTGATTACATATTATTTTAAATATTTTGCCAACATTTTGGTCTTTTACAATGGACTCTGTTTGTGGGTCCCGAGCTTCTGCAGTATAATAAATATAAAATTGTGCTTGGCAAGCTTGTAACCATTTTGAGCCATGTGTCTATGTATGTATGTATGTATGTATGTGTGAGTAAAGATTGCCTGAGGTTAGGATATGCCTTATTAATCTGTCACACTGGGAGTAGGCAACACATAGGAGCCAAGATGATCCTTTTAACTCACACATGTGATTGCACCTACCCTTAGATTTGTTTTCTCGGTTTATATTTTTTGGTTGAATATATCCTATGCTTCCCCTGGATCTGGGGATTCCCCTTTTTGCCACCAGCCCATACACACATTTATCATTAGACCCCCGCGTGTGGCTTTTGATTTAATGTTCTGATTCTTACCTTATCAGACATTGTTTATAGTCCTCCTTTGACACCCAGTCCTCTTTCCCTTGAGGTTTAGGGTTTTTGTCCCCCTCCATTTTATTTTCTTTCTACCCTATTTTTATTGATTCTAATAAACTTTGTTATTTTCTTGGTACACCTGTGTGCTCCTTATAGGGATATTTTTCGTTGTTGCTATGTGTGTGTGTGTGTGTGTGTGTGTGTGTGTGTGTGTGTGTGTGTGTGTGTGTGTGTGTGTGTGTGTGTGTGTGTGTGTGTGTGTATATATATATACACACACACATACATACAGCTCAACCCCTTATAACGCTGTGCTTGAAGAATCACATTGCGTTATAAGTGGATCACGTTAGAAATAATGTACAATTGTATGCATTGTACAATAAAGTATTTAAGATACCAATAATTGTGTTGTAAAGTACTCATAAATACGAAAATTGGGAGCCACGCTTGCATCGCGTTATAAGCGGATTCGCGTTGTAACGGATCACGTTATAACGGGGTTGAGCTGTATATATAACAATACATTACATTCATTAAATGAACAGAGGTTGTACTGTACAGTCAATTCACAGATATTTCATGGACAGATAGAGTTGGAAAATTGGGTACAGGGGATAAAAGGGCTGGTGAGTTTCAGATTGAAATAGAGACGCTTTAACATCACCAAACATCAGCAAACGGCTCACACCCTTTAGCTGTCCTTTGGCTGCGCCAAAGGTTTTCCGCCTTTGGAGCGACGCAGATGTACACTGAAGGGATTCAGGTTGAAAGTAGCTGCGAATACAAAGTTCTTTGTCCTCTTGGCTCATTAACCTTCCAGTGGGTGTGGTTGTCCTTCCACAAAGTATTAGCACATGTTAACCCTTAGCACGCTAGTCCTGTGCAGAGAGGAGTATCTCTTGTGGGAGCCCCATGTGGCATCCGCCTTTGGGGGCGACGCAGATGTACACTGAAGGGATTCAGGTTTAATGCAGCTGCGAATACAAAGTTTTTTGTCCTCTTGGCTCATTAACATTCAGTTTTTTATCCCATTTTTTTTTAGTAATTATGGCACTTGTTTAGTATAGACTTATTTAGAAGCAAACTATGTCCTAAAAAGTCACTGTTACTGCAATTGTGACTGTCATTTATTGTATTTCTTAAACAATGTTTAAGTTCAATATATTTTGCACAAAGAAAGCTTATCTCAGACTTCATATCATTAAATGCTCTGTAACTTAAGTTGTCAATTTGCTACTTCAGCTATTCTTTCATCCCAATTTACTTTTTTTATTTGTTTAAATGAGAGAGAGTATTTAAGCCTTTAGGCACAACCTATAATATGCTGCAAATACCTGTAATACTAGGAAGAATATATGTTTGAGTGGTGTTGTTAGCAATTGTTTCATGATTGAATTGGTCACTGTATGATGTGAAAATTAAAAGGTCAATCAAGTGTTTTGATACAATGTACATTCTTTGTTTTGCAGATTCTGATTTACAAAGGAAATAATAGTGACCAGAATAAAGAAAAAATTCAGCAGTATAACCAGATAAATCTATTGTCAGCTATTAAAGAAAGGGGCTGGTGTACAATCATTTCAAATCTTCTTGAATTACCTGAGAATGATGCACGAGAAAAGGTTCTGAAGACGGTATCTTTACTTATCACCTCTTGCAGGGACCAGTTCAGAGAGGATCAGAATCTTCACAATATTTTGAATGGTCTCAGAAATGAATATAAAGACTTGGTTGTAGACGAGCAAAATTCTGGAGAAAAAGATGGTTATTTCAGTGAACTTTTAAAATTAATTAATGATATTGTTGATCAATTGAAATAAAAACTTGAAATACAAAATAAATTGTCACACAATTCAAGAGTGTTTATTTGGATACATACAATAGGGGTCAATTCTCTGGTGTAAATTCCTATTGGAGTCTCTGGGGAATTGCAGCCAAAAATGTTTGCTTCGGCAGACATGTGAACTATCCCTGTTGCCATTTCTTAATGGAGTAGGGCTGAATTGAGGAAGATGGAGAAGAGGACATCAACAGGACAGTCTACATATAGGCATAGTGTAACAGGAGACTTATCCCTGTTCATTAATGTTCCTTTAATCTAGCAGTGTGGTAGTTTATTACTAAACACCACCTGCCTGATTAGATTGTTTACAAAAAGCCTGCCTTTGAGACAGGATGTGACTCTCTTTAGCTATGACTGAGAGCTGACCTTTGGAGAGACAGAGCAGAGGTTCTTGAGTCCCAGGAGAGACTGACCAAAAGAAACCCAGATCTCTGAAGCTGACCAGTCTTGAGCTCTGCCAGCCACACAGCAGAGCTGATTGCAAGACACCAAATAAGACTTCTAAACCTGGATGCTGATATTTTTCTGTGCACGCACGGGTGCGGTTCCAGGAGAGCAGAGAAGCTTACTCTACAGCAACTAAACAGATAAGACTTTCCTTATTAAGTGACTGCTTATATCTGCTTATTTTCATGTTATGTGTTTGGGCTGGGAGAAGCTTAACTAATGGAGATGTGAACTAATTGCAAGGATTTCACTAGAAATACTCCCAAGTGAATGGAAGCTTTGTTCCCCCCCTGTGTTTGGATAATTTCCTGATGAAAAGGAAAAGGCACAATAAAGCCTATTATAATTTCACATTATAAACGTCTCCAAATTGTGTACCTCTGTGAACGTCCGTCTACATTTGGTGTCCGAGGTGGGACAAGAGGTGTCTTTGTAGTTAAAAAGGACCGGAGATTTTTATGTGAAAATTTTTTTTATGCTTTTTGCCTACAAACAGTCTGAAAAAAAAAAAAAAAACCTCATGCAGCAGAGATCGGAATTAAAGGGATACACACCACTGAAACTTACAAAAACCTTATTTTGCCTATCACAAATTGTAATATGGTCATTGAAATAGGGGTCTTTGCCTTTCAGCCATAGTCAGGGTTCAAGAAGTGAGTCAGCCCTTAAAAAAGGGATAGGTGTTTGTTGTTTTCAAAAGTTTCGCTGAAGCAGTGAATACAGATGGTGACCCACGAGTGGTACTGATTTTGCAGATAAAGGTTGCCACACCGCATAGGACTACCAGCTGTGAATGGAGTTTATGCAGAAAAGTGTGAAAATTGTTACAAGACTGTGCTGAAGCAGGGGAATTTTTAGCAAACCAATGCTGAGTGTAAAATTGCCCTATAGGGGGAAAAAGTGATTTCTGAACTATGTAAAAGGTTTTTTCAAAACCAATTGCTGAATGTTGAGTCACCCTGCCGGGAATGAAAGAAATAGTTCACTGCAAAGAATGTTTTTTTTCTGCAAGTAAAAAAGTCTCCCTATATATATCTTGGGAGCAAAAACAGACACCCAAAGTGTGAAGTGTGAATGCCATAATACCCAAAGATGAGACTGAAAATTACTGAACTCAGGCAGAAAACCAAATTCTGTTGCTGAAGCGGGGAGATTGCACCCTGCAAGAAAATGGTGTAAAGCAAATAGACTTTTTTTTACCTAGCAACTGCACATCTTGTATACCTGATAAAAGAAAATGCATGCACAGTACTGCTGATATTGGAAAAAAAAATTATCCAAGAAAGAAAAGTCTACAGAGATACCTGTGAGAGCTACGACCTCTCCAAGCAAAATATGCCCATCTGTAGGACTACCACAATTGGGGGTTCTAGCAAATACAGTGGCAACAGCTGCAATAACACCTCCTGAGGTCAGGAAGAAAATTACACCTGATAGCCTAAAAATGGAGGACAAGATGCAGCGTTCCTGTAATGAACCCTACCCCACGGAAGAGTGGCCCTTCCAGTCCAATAAAGAGGAAGACATCTCTTACGGGGAACCTGAACCGAGTCACACCCACAAAACACCCCAAGAATGGTGGGGGTGCCTGAAGTCGGCACGAACAGAAAAGACCGCTCCCTTTGATGACGAGTATGATCAACAGGAGACAGAGCGGGAGCAGCAGATCACCCAATATTTCTGTCAGCTAAAGCAACTGCAAGAAAAGCCTGGCGTATATAATGAAGCTGCTAAAATTTCAAATGAAGATGGAGACCCCAATATCCCTGAAGGGACGGTGTCATCCAAATCAAAAAGGCGGAAAAAGAAAAAGAAAAGCAGTTCTTCACTTACCGTGGAAGGAACATACACGTCCGCAGATCCTGTGGAGGGAAAAGGGGGCCGAGTTGCCCTGCAGCCTAGAGAAAATGGAGAATTCGTCCCACGGTTAACCGAATATCCAGAGGGCCCAAGGCAGAAGTCGTGTACCCCAAAGAAGTGTCTGTCCGGTGCCAACAGTGAGGAACCCTCAACTAGTCATCCCAGGGAAGCGGAGCCGGAACCAGTGAGTGACGATCCCTTGACCAGCCCTGAAGACGCCTTGAAAATTGCCAGGCATGACTGTGATCTGCTCTGTGAAGAATTAGGAAGAGAGAGAAAAAATAATGCTGAGCTACAGAAGACTGTGCTCGCAATTTACTCTGCGGCCAAGACCGAATTGGAGAATCTCAAGACTGAGCTAGATACTGCAAAGGCTACTATCTCCGCCATGGATGAAAAGCAGAACCAATCTGATAAAATGGTGGCTACGCTAAAGGGGAAGTATGAGGAGGCACTGAAGCAGATGACAGTCTTCCAGCAAGAGGTTCACACTCTTCGTATAGAGCTTGATGCCTCACATCATGAGACAAACAGCTGCCGCACAGACCTGGAAGTTTCCAGAAAGGAACTACACAGTCTCACTGAGGAGCTGGACATTGCTAAAGAAACTATTGATAATCTTGGTACAGTTCTCAAAGTCTCTCAGAAGGAGCTTCAGACCCTCAACCTAGAGAAGGAAGTCTCACGCCAGGAGATTGTCATTCTCAAAGCAGATGTGCGTAAATGGAAGGAGGACTGCAAAGAAGCCGTGAAGAATACAGAGACTGAAAAAGGAGAAAGTTCAAGATTAAAATAAGAAAACTTAAAACTGAAGGAAGAAAATTTTCAGTTAACAGAAGAAGTCAAGGAAAAGTTTGACGCAGAGCACCGACTGCAGAACCAACTGCAAGGTCTGCGTACACACCTCCAGTATGCTGAGGAGAAGCAGCAAACGCTACAGGAAGAAAAACTGCAGGTTGCTAAAGAGGTACAAGCGCTGCAGGAACGTCTGAATACCCAGTACGTCCCCACAGAGCAGTATGAGGAGCTAAAGACCACGCTGCATGTCTTCAGAGCATCGTTGGAAGCGGAGCTTCGATACCAGGTGACTCTGTATGAGAGGGAGCGTGAGAAGGCTCAGAAACTGGAGCAAGAGCTGGAGAGACAGAGAGACTGTTCCATTCCCTTGAGTCAGTACACCAAGGAGAAAACAGACGCAGCGGCAACCTTGACGACAAAAATTACAGAGCTCCAGAATATGAAGGAGACTCTGATACAGATTCCTCCAATACGGAAAAAGGTATTGGCTCTGCCCAAGCACCAGTATCTCACAGTAACTAATGCCCGTAAGGACAAGGGTACAGTGAGCGTTGGGGACTCCACGCAACTTCAAAACAAAATTACGAAGTTTGAGCCACCAAAGAAAACACTAGCCAAACCTACAGCTGCCCAACAGGCAACAAACAGAGGTAGGAGTGCAGAATCAAAGCCAGAAGAATCCTTAGCTGAAGAAGCTGAACTAGCGACTCCGTTGTGTGGAGAAGCTGCAGAAAGACCACTTCAATAGCAGAAAACTCTAAGGGCTAGTCCTAACTGCCCTACAACTGTTGCCATACACTTTGTCTACAAAAAGAGGAGTGCCCGACGCAACAGAAATCTCAAGACCGCGCACGCGATAAAAAGACTTTACGTGGAAAAAGTCCTCCTCGAGCGACTGAGGAGTGCTGATCTCAAGCATCTTCGGGAGGAGACAAAAATAAACTGGAGAAAGGGCTCCAATCCCAGCGGGACAAAGGGTTCTCTTCCTCCATCCACTCTCATTCAAGTCACAGAGATATCTAGAATGAGAGTGGAAGGATGGGCTTTGGCCGTGGTAAGCCCGAGCTTCCCACAAACAGGGGAGGTATGTAACAGGGGACTTATCCCTGTTCAGTAATGTTCCTTTAATCTAGCAGTGTGGTAGTTAATTACTAAACACCACCTGCCTGATTAGATTGTTTACAAAAAGCCTGCCTTTGAGACAGGAAGTGACTCTCTTTAGCTATGACTGAGAGCTGACCTTTGGAGAGACAGAGCAGAGGTTCTTGAGTCCCAGGAGAGACTGACCAAAAGAAACCCAGATCTCTGAAGCTGACCAGTCTTGAGCTCTGCCAGCCACACAGCAGAGCTGATTGCAAGACACCAAATAAGACTTCTAAACCTGGATGCTGATATTTTTCTGTGCATGCACGGGTGCGGTTCCAGGAGAGCAGAGAAGCTTACTCTACAGCAACTAAACAGATAAGACTTTCCTTATTAAGAGACTGCTTATTTTCATGTTATGTGTTTGGGCTGGGAGAAGCTTAACTAATGGAGATGTGAACTAATTGCAAGGATTTCACTAGAAATACTCCCAAGTGAATGGAAGCTTTGTTCCCCCCCTGTGATTGGATAATTTCCTGATGAAAAGGAAAAGGCACAATAAAGCCTATTATAATTTCATATTATAAACGTCTCCAAATTGTGTACCTCTGTGAACGTCCGTCTACACATAGGTATACCTAATCTCTACTTTTGCGTACCAAATTCAGACCTTTAAGGTCAAGCTAAGGAGCAGAAATAACTCATTACTACCCTTGGGCATATCTAGTTAAAACCATTGGGCGCATTTCCTCAATAGGTGGCACACATTTTCAGGCCTGGATAAAATACAATCACCTGCTTATCATTGATGAGTGCATTTTTCACCCTAGTTAGTTTTTCTTACTCCACTGCACACACAGTTCCAGCTATGTACTGTATGTTTCTGCGATGTATCCTTGTTTGGATGTGGCACAAGACACATTGCTTCTCAATTCTTGAAGCACTTTTCCTCCATTAAACTCAAAAAGGAAAAGCATGTCCCTTTCCTTGGTGACCTCTTCAAAAAAGGACTCATTCCTGAAAGGTGTTCTTAAAAGAGGAGTGGTGGTTTTAAGAAAAGAGAAGTATGAATTGTATTTTGTTTAATCTGGTATGTTACAGGTTGGGGTGTTAGTATGATGTTATTTGATACTGCCTGTCAATCGCCAATTATCCACTATGTAATGGGATTAGGCAGTTTAATGGGGGGGGGGGGAGTAATGTGACTGTGATAGACAAGAGGTAGACAACAGTCTGTCTGGATCTTTCAGCAAGTTTCCGTGAGGATATTACTGGACAACTTTTGGGGAGTTCAGTACTACACTCATGTTTTACATTTGTAAGCCTGCACCATTTAACCTCCCCAACACTTCTCATCCACTCACTCATCACATCATCCTCCCATGACTACACCATACTCAATTCCCTCAGCAAACCCTTTCAACACACCCTGACACTGTCTAAAGGGCACACGCCACATGCTGTTAGTGCACTGCACAGACCAGCTGGATACACTGTAGCCTCATATTAAGTAATTATTTCAGCCACCTCTCAGCTTTGAACTACCATTACTCATCTCACATCCACTTTGCCTCTAGCTCCCCCACTTTTACCTCCAACCCCTCTTGTTTAATTTCCCATTCTCTACTGTCATCTTCCTCTCCCTGCAGCTATCAACGTTTGTTTCTCACATCACACTCCAAACACTTCCTCTCCTCAGTCACTACCCCTACCCTGTGGCAACATGTGTTTCAATCCTGGCCTTATCCACATACCAATCCTCTCACGCTCCACACCCTATCCCAAAGTCTCCTCACCACTGACTACTCCAACCTTATCCCCCTTACACCTCTCCCTTCCCTACCCTATTCTTGTGTCCTATTGAAGGCACAATCTGTCTGCAACAAACTCACGGCAATACAGGAGCTGCTCATTTCCAACTCTCAATCTTCTAGCCATTACAGAAACCTTGCTCACCACCGCATACACCACCTCCCCTGCTGCACTCTTATACGGTGGTTTCTCCCTCAGCCACACTCTCAGACCAGGGAATAGACAGGGCAGAGGTGTTGGCCTACTAATTTTCCCATGCTGCATTTCATGTCATAACCCCATTTCCCTCCTTATCCTTCGATGTCCACATTGTCCGTCTCTTTTCCCCAATTTCTCTCCAAGTCGCTGTCATTTATCGTCCCCCTGGACTTACAACCCAATTTTTTTACAACTTTGCAGCCTGGCTCCCTCACTTCCTCTCTTCTGACACACCTACTGTCATAGTGGGAGACTTTAACATACATATTGACAATCTCGCTGCCACCTCAGCTGCCCATCTTATCTCCCTAACATCCTCCAATGGCCTCTCCTACTCACTGCAATGGCCACTCGTTTACTCACCCTTCTGCTCTACCTCAAACACAGACATAGACCCTGCACAGACACAGACCCTGCACAGACACTGACCCTGCACAAACACTGACCCTGCACAGACACTGACCCTGCACAGACACTGACCCTGCACAGACACTGACCCTGCACAGACACTGACCCTGCACAGACACTGACCCTGCACAGACACTGACCCTGCACAGACACTGACCCTGCACAGACACTGACCTGTACAGACACTGACCTGCACTGACACTGACCTGCACAGACACAGACACTGACCATGCACCTGCACAGACACGGACCCTGCACAGACACTGACCTTGCACAGCCACTGACCTGCACAGACACTGACCCCAGCTCTGAGGAGCAGCTGCAAGGGGGGTTGTGTGTGCCCTACCTTTCACTCTGGAGCATGAGGTGGATGCCATCTTGGGCCCTTGCAGCAGGCACCTCACTTCTGGGTCTCACTGCTGAGGCTCCGCTGTCACTAACCCCACCCCACCCTCTGCAGCTAACCCCGCCCCACCCTCTTCAGCTAACCCCACCCCCACCCTCTGCAGACCAGCCTCTGCTCTCCTCCCTTCATTGTCTGCTCTCTGCTGCCCCCCCTACTCTGATGGTCAAAACCGGGTCAATCACAAAAAACGGACATTTTAAAGTAAGTCGGGCAGCCGGGACTGGGATTAAATAACCGGGACTGTCCCGGCTAAACCGGGACATCTGGTCACCCCAGTTAGGACCCATGAGGCTCATGGGCGTACGACACTTTGGCCAAAGAGTTAAACTAAAAGACCATTTTATTCAAAAGATATCTATATATATATATAGGACCTGTACCGTATATTTGTGTCAATGGATGTAGCACTGGGCTCTGTCTGTGTTTCATGTTTTGTCTCTGATTTTTATTATATATCGCCATGCTCAATAGCACGCCTCTTTGACACTTATATGCATATATATACGTTGTGGTTATTTTTTGTGGTATGTTTTGCAATTCTGTTCAGCTGTTCCCAGCTGATTTGGAGGGTGGCTCTTCCTTCCAACGTTTGAAGCTCACCCCCTCCCACTTTTAAATGGTTAAAGCTCACTCCATTTCACCTTACACACTCATGGGAACTTGCATGCCGTTTGATTGCGACAAATCTAATACAGAGTGCTTTTCCTGGTATTGTACAGGTTAATAAGAGCTCCAATCAGACTTAGAACTATGCAACTAATTTTGACAGATTTATTATAAATCATTCTTCCTGGTAATGTACAGGTTTTTAAGAATTTATATTAGTGTTAGGATCGATGAGACGTGGTCTGCTTTGGAGGGGCTCATGGGCTTACGACACTTGCCAAAGAGTTAAACTAAAAGACAATTTTATTCAAAAGATATCTATATATATATATATCTATATCTATCTATATATATATAGATATATATATATATATAGATAGATATATAGATAGATATATATAGGCACTGTACCGTGTATTTGTGTCAATGGATGTAGCACTGGGCTCTGTCTGTGTTTCATGTTTTGTCTCTGATTTTAAATATATATTGCCATGCTCAGTAGCACTCCTCTTTGATACTTATGCGCACATATATATGTTGTGGTTATTTTCTGGGTTCAATATAAGCTTATAGTGGTTCTGTATATATTTGAAAATCATTCCTGGTGTGCTGTCTCCTAATTGCTGGACTCCAATCTGGTAATACCCCTATCATTTTCTCATATGGGATTAGCATCTGGATTTTTTGACATAACTGGGTGCTGGTTGTTGCTTTGCTATATATATTGTGACGTCTCAGTCCCAGCGTCGGATCTTTTGTCCAGATCAAAGGCAGGAAACTGTACTTTCAGAGCAGGGGTTTATTTACAGGGTACAAAGCAGGTACAGGGTTAACTCATAGCACAAAACAGAAACAAAAGACCTAACTCCTTCCAGGAGTACTGACTAATACTGCTTAGTCCCTAACTAGTCGTGGGAGAACTAAACTCTTTACCCAGTGTATCTGCAGCAGGTCCCCTTTCAGTCTCTCACAGGGCTGTCTGTGTGTGGCTTCAGATCAGTCTGGCAGCAGCGTCTCTCACCCTCTCTGTATAACTCTCAACAGTGTGTCTGGCAGCATGGGGGGGGGGGATCTCTGTATCACTTCCTGACTATCCAGGCTAGGCTAATTAGCTCATTAACTCACAGCTGAAAAGACCTGTCCAGAATGATTAACTCTATGAGAGCTGTAAAGTCCCACAACTGCCCCATTCTAGCCCCTAGAGGGCAGCGACGGCACCACAATATATATAACAAGAGAAAAAGGAGCCCAAGAAAATAGCACTCTGGTATACCGTTAGCAATATCAAAAACACATTTATTTATTAGATGTCACAAAAAGAAATAAAAGATAGCACAGAAATTTAAAAACACGGCATAGATCCCCTGTGCGTAAACCAAAGCAATATGCTGACTACAGAGCCCGTCATATCTGTTAGAAACACTGAAAGAAGCCAGGGAATTAATGGCAAATATCCCTAGCTTGAATACAAATCCCAGAAGAAAAATTCGTTGAATGATAATTATACAACTTCTTAGGGAAAAAAAACATCAAATAGTGCTACTCTGTGGCATATATAGAGTTACTGAGAGTATACCACCCATACATACATACATAAGGTGTGAGGAAGCTGGAGCCAAAACCTCACAGAGATATAAAGTCTCTTCTAAAATGTCATGGGACTGATGATTTATGGATTTGATACCGAAACTAGCTTCAATGGCAATACAAAAAGCCAGTCCTATTGGAGAGACAAATAGCAAGTAGATTTGATCCAGATTCAATAAGACACAGTCCTGAAGTGTGTATAAACACACAGCACTATCCTGCACACATGTGTGAAGATAACAAGGCACATATAAGACAGCAGCATAAATCGGTATAATTACGTATCCCAAGAGGGGGAGATACCAGGGGATCCTGCCCACTTCACCCACTCCTACGCATTTCGGCTGGATGCCTTCAACTGGGAGTGGTGGGGTAGGCAGAATAGTATGCACACTTAAAAGGGATTGAATTTGCGCCAAAAAACACGATTGCCAGGTGAAAATTAAGACCTCAGACATACCTTAATGATTACCAGGGGTGCGGGAGACAAACGATCCTATTGTGCATGCCCAACGTGACATCATCGGGTAGGTGCGCTCCAAGTTGAGACGCACCACCATAGAGCCCTGTGCGCATGCGCATAGTTCCCACTGAAGGTTCCAAGCTAAGGGGAGATTGGCACTCAATGTCTTCAAAGAATGTGGAGCATTCACCTGCACATAATGGCATAGCCAAGCATATGTGCGTCTCAAATTGGAACGCACGGCCATAATGCCTGACGTATGCACAAGCCCTGTTTCCCAAGTTCAGGAAAGACGTACCAGTGTCTGCCTCAATACATTTTAAAGCAGGCAGAAGCTGTAATGAATACTGGTAAAACACCCTATGTGGGCTAACATAGCATCAAACGCAGAAAACAACATGATAATGGAATATAGAGTAAATACATGACAAGACATGTTAGTCTCTTAGGATTCTGTTGACAATGCATTTAACATATGCTGTTATAACAGGGCTAAATGCCAGATGTTGACAAAATTAGCGTTGAAAACTACACTGAATATTTTAAATTCAAATCAGGTAAACACACGTAGAGTATCATTATAAACTGTTAACATAATAAATGTGCCTAGATCAGAATAAGGGTTATCCAGTATCCTCCAATTCTGATGTATGGATATTCACAACGACTATAATGTAGATGGATTAACTTATAGATCCATTTTATATCATAGTCACAGTGTCCGAAAAATTATGCATAGATGGTTCCAAATGTGGATTCACGTTGACTCGGAGAGATGTTTCTTTCTCATGATGTTAAATCCTGGATGAGGTTGGATAAATATAATCCATGATGATTCCAGAATCCGTCAGAAAATTGCCGTACCCAGGATTCTAAAATATATATATATAATGGAGATATTACCAGATTGGAGTCCAGTAATGAGGAGACAGCACACCAGGAATGATATTCAAAATGATTCTGTATTGTAGAAAAATACAGGCACCCCAGCCAACGTTTCGGTCTGCAGAGAGTGACATTTTGAATATCATTCCTGGTGTGCTGTCTCCTCATTACTGGACTCCAATATGGTAATATCTCCATTATTCTTACCTATGGGATTAGCATGTGGATTTGTCATTAATACAGGGTGCTGGTTGTTGCTTTGCATATATATATATATATATATATATATATATATATATATATATATATATATATATATATATATATATATATATGCTTTGCAAATAT
Organism: Ascaphus truei; assembly: GCF_040206685.1. Classification (NCBI taxonomy): domain Eukaryota; kingdom Metazoa; phylum Chordata; class Amphibia; order Anura; family Ascaphidae; genus Ascaphus; species Ascaphus truei. Next base: position 209,329,321 of record NC_134487.1, on the reverse strand, counting down.
CCCTATATGAAACTAACAAATATAAATTGCATATGCTGGTAAAATAAAACATTTTGTTAAATATGTTCATATACTGAGATAACTAACAAACTTTTACTGTTGTATTTATACACAGACACATCAGGCACAACTGCTGAAGGTGAGATCATAACCTATTAATATTCACATGCACATTCTGTAATCTCCACAGTTTCACATAGGCACGTCAAATGTTGCAAACCACACTGCTTCCCTTCACTGCTGTACAGTTACATGTTTGGAACTTAGCTATCTGAGGTGTTAATAACATTCACTGACTTCTTATCTCTGCCAAAAATTACATTTCCCACAGGGAAATAACATACATGAGGGGTTGTTGGCGTACTATTATCAAAATTAGGAGCAGTCATTCATGCCACATTGTTTTTTGCCCAGCAAAAAAACCCAAACAATATACAGCCTGCATTCACACTAGATATGTGTCCATATAATTTAGTCTCAATAGGCCAGTTAATGTTGTACTCTTGTGTTTTGGATAAATTGAATACCGTGCCAACATTTAATGTACCATTCATGTGTGAAAACAAAATTATTTTTTTATGATTCTATTTAAATATCTAACATAGTACACAAATATATTAGCTGTTGATTAGGTGATGTTAATGGCATATGCACATGTATATAAAAAATAAGTTTGTTACATAATCATATGTATTTATTGTTAAGCAGATAATACAATGCATAAAAATATAAATGTACAATCAAAATCATAACAGTAGCACAAATTAGTTTGTCATTATGTTCATAGCAAATGATATATTTTTCTGATATAGTTATGGAAGAAGAAACAGACTCTGATTTTTCTGCATCACCGAATATGGATGATTTACTAAGTGACAAATTGGTTGAGGAGAGCCAAGCTATTGAAGCTGTGGAGGATCCGTAGAACACAAATATACTGAAGCACTCAGTCAACCTGATGTCCCTGACCCTGTAGATCAGGGGTGGGCAACCTATTTTTCAATGTAGCCACAGGTGTGGCGAATTAGAAGTGAAAATAGCCACACCATGTAAAAATGCAGGTATTATGTTGCGCATGCGAAAATTTTAAACACACACTGTTTGAACAAGTTTATAAATTCTCTGACCACAACCCCCCTCATCCTCACCCCACTCAACCTCTCACCCCCCTTATCCAGCTCCTCCACTCACCCCCTCTTCATCCTCCTCTCACACCACCACCACTACCCTCATCATCATCACCTCACCCTCTCATCATCATCATCTCATTTAACCCCCCCCCTCATCACAACTCATTTAACCCCCCATCATCATCTCCCCCCAGCAACCTTGATCTCCCCCAGTCCCTTTCAGCAGTCCCCCTCATCATCAAGCACCCCCCCCCCCCCCCCAGTCCTATGCGGAGGGTGCATAAGAGGGTGCGTAGGGCAGGGGAACTATGGCGGCAGGAGGGGGTAATTCTGCAGCAGCAGTAGGGGGCAGGGTGAGTGCCGGTGTGGGCAGGTTTGGTGTGGGGGGGGGTGGTCTGGGCAGCGTGAGGGGAGAGATATCTAGGCAGCCTGGGGGGGGGGGGGTGAGAGAGATCTGAGCAGCCTGGGGGGGAGAGAGATCTGAGCAGCCTGGGGGGGGAGAGAGATCTGAGCAGCCTGGGGGGGGAGAGAGATCTGAGCAGCCTGGGGGGGAGAGAGATCTGAGCAGCCTGGGGAGGGGGTGGGGAGAGAGATCTGAGCAGCCTGGGGATGGGGGGGGAGAGAGATCTGGGGAGGGGGGAAGAGATCTGGGCAGCCTAGGGGGGAGGGGAGAGATCTGGGGGGGTAGAGAGATCTGAGAAGCCTGGGGGGGAGAGAGGTCTGAGCAGCCTGGGGGGGGAGAGAGATCTGAGCAGCCTGGGGGGGAGAGAGAGATCTGAGCAGCCTGGGGGGGAGAGAGAGATCTGAGCAGCCTGGGGGGGGGGGAGAGAGATCTGAGCAGCCTGGGGGGGGGGGGAGATCTGAGCAGCCTGGGGGGGGGGAGATCTGAGCAGCCTGGGGGGGAGAGAGATCTGAGCAGCCTGGGGGGGGGGGAGAGAGATCTGAGCAGCCTGGGGGGGGGGGGAGATCTGAGCAGCCTGGGGGGGGGGAGATCTGAGCAGCCTGGGGGGGAGAGAGATCTGAGCAGCCTGGGGGGGGGGGAGAGATCTGGGCAGCCTGGGATGGGGGGGGGAAGAGATCTGGGCAGCCTGGGATGGGGGGGGGAAGAGATCTGGGCAGCCTGGGGGGGGGGGAGAGAGAGATCTGGGCAGCCTGGGGGGGGGAGAGAGATCTGGGCAGCCAGGGGGGGGAGAGAGATCTGGGCAGCCTGGGGGGGGAGAGAGAGAGATCTGGGCAGCCTGGGGGGGGAGAGAGAGAGATCTGGGCAGCCTGGGGGGGGGGAGAGAGAGCTCTGGGCAGCCTGGGGGGGGGAGAGAGAGAGATCTGGACAGCCTGGGGGGGAGAGAGAGATCTGGGCAGCCTGGGGGGGGGGGAGAGAGAGATCTGGGCAGCCTGGGGGGGGGAGAGAGATCTGGGCAGCCTGGGGGGGGGAGAGAGATCTGGGGGGGGGGAGAAAGATATGGGCAGCCTGGGGGGGGAGAGAGAGATTTGGGCAGCCTGGGGGGGGGGGAAGAGAGAGATCTGGGCAGCCTGGGGGGGGGGAGAGAGATCTGGGCAGCCTGTGGGGGAGAGAGAGATCTGGGCAGCCTGGGGGGGAAGAAAGATCTGGGGGGGGGAGAGAGAGCTGGGCAGCCTGGGGGGGGGGGGAGAGAGAGATCTGGGCAGCCTGGGGGGGAGAGATCTGGGCAGCCTTAGAGGGGTTGGTATGTGAGCATGAAGGCAGCATGAGCAGGGATCTGGGCAGCAGGAGAGGGCATGGGGGGCGGTATCCTAAGCCGGGTGGTGGGTGCTTATGCAGGCTGTGGGGGTTTAAAGAGGCTGTGCTGGGGGCTGCTCCCCGGGTCTATGGCTCATGGTGGAGGGAATCAGTGCTGCCGAAGTTACTTTCAACCCCCTGACAGTGGCTGGAGCCGTCTGGCTTCTCCCTCCCTGCACAGCTGAGGAGCAAGCACCGGAGTGAGGCTGGAGAGCTTCCTCTCTGTGCTGCTGCAGCTTCTCCCCCTGTGGCTGCCGATGCAGTAAGAAGCAGGGGGGAGAGGGGGGGGAGGAGAGAGCTTCCTCTCTGTGCTGCTGCAGCTTCTCCTGTCCCTGTGGCTGCCGATGCAGTAAGAAGCAGGGTGGAGAGGGGGGGGGAGGAGAGAGAGCTTCCTCTCTGTACTTCTAGTGCTGCTGCTCCGGTTCCTGTGGCTGCCGTTGCAGTAAGGAGGGAGGGGGAGGAGGAGGGAGGGGAGGAAGAGAGAGAGCTTCCTCTCTGTGCTGCTTCTCCTGTCCCTGCGGAGGAGGAGGAGGGCTGTACAGGGAGTCCCGGAGGCTCTATTCACCACAGTTTCACTGCCAATTCGCCACAAGTGGCGAATGGCGACAGGGTTGCCCACCCTGGCTGTAGATGATACAGCAGAACAAGAGGAGTTACTTGAGTGTGACAATCCTGAAGAACAGGATCTTCAAAATCCTATAATAGAAGAGGAAGATGAAAATGAGCCTATGCAACCAGGCCAAGAGGACAATACATATGCAGCATCATTTGTTTCCTTCAAAACTGCAGAGGGAAAAAAAGTAGACCGTAACATTTTATTTTTTTTACAAATTTCCTGACAACTTTTTTTGTTAAATAGCCTAAACATCTCAATGTTGAACCCTTACATTAGACACGAAGCGTATAAAAAAATAAGTATGGGTTGTTGGTTAGTTCAAAGTAGTCAAAAAGGAGGGATAAGACAGTGCATGGTAGGATACGTCCGATGATAACAATCATCAATTCATCGTTCTTAATTTGAGCATGTCCTGCTCATTTATAGTGTATGTAAAAAAATAGTTCCTGCACTGAATTATATACATTACATGTATGAGGGATATCTTTATTATAACTGTATACACAGTGAAGTGTTACATAAGAGTATACATGTTTGTCACATTTCAGACAAACATACTATACTTCAGTAATGCTAAAGCCACATAGGGAACAATGTGAGATTATGAAGTGTTTTGAGAACATAATGAATATGCATTAATATGTGAAATCAACAGCACTGTGATTTTCATGTCTGTTTAAGGATCATTATCATGCTGACATGAAAAAGCTCAAGTTATTTAGTACACACTAAGAGAAACATACTAAATAGTTATTATGAACATTTACAAATATATTTTGGTTATACACAATAGTGTTTCCAATTAATGGGTGTCTGGTAGTTTGGGCAGTTAATTCTGTTGAATATACAAGTCAAAATGATACAATACACTGACTGTATCTGTATGTGGGAGAAGATTACATGGACACTTCTTCCTTTGTATAATGACCTTGTACAGTATTCTACCCAAATGGTGAACATTTTTTCCAAAGCTGCTTTTAAGGAATAGTTTGTGTAACTTTCCACCATTCCATGAGAACACATGCCGTTTGAAATGTCTTCCAACAAGAGACCTCCCTTGAGTTATGCATATCTGATATATAGTGCCATTCAATTCAGAACAGAGAAAAGAGCAACTGTATCAGAGATATATCAGTATATCATTGATAAATACCCATTTTACAAAAATACTACAAACCATGAGGTATGGCGAAATACGATCAGACAGACTTTATCAGTCGATGATTGTTTTATTCGTAACTCACCGTATCCCGAAGAGGGGTGGCTCTTGGTCAGTGCATGAATCATGGATGCGTATGTTTGATAATGGAAAATTAAGAAGAAGAGAGTGCTTTTTCTGGAAAAAAACATTCTATGGGTGACCTCAGCGGTGCTTTAAATGTTCAGCAGAATTGTTATTCTTTTCAACCGGAGTGCTTCAACCAATACCAGAACCACAACGGACATAATTATTACAAGAGCATGCATAATAAAGACCTGGCTCCAGGAGATTACATGCCACAAAGTAACTATCTGTATGCACCTCAGTGCATGAGACAGTATCCAAACTATTATGGAGCAAGCAACTATCTGAACGAGCTGAACCCACAGAAAAAACAATTGACCAACTACAGCAGCTACCTCGACAACACCAATTGCATGACTGCACAGAATATGCATGCAATATAATGCAAATAATAACAAATTTAGGTTATACAATCTGTGAATCACTAATTTCCAAATTACCGCATATTCGTACCATTCATTACGCATGCGCGTACCAGAGGGAAAAAAGTTTAGTTTATAAATTATCAGCCTTGCCCCTTTTACCTCTTCTCCGTCATCTGTTAATATTACAGAGATCGCGGCGTGAAGAGCACCAGATGCCGGAACAGACTTCTGAAAGAAGGTAAGAGGCAGTTAACGAGATCTGTGGCAATATTGTTAAATGTGCTGTGCAAGACCGCTGTAAATAAGACAACTTCCTGCGCATCCCCTAAATGTCATTCCACAATGTTTACGCACCTCTGTTTTAAAGCAGGTCGCCATTTTGGGTTTTCGGAGTTAATTAAATATGTAATATGTCATGTGCAGCAATGCAGTGCATATATTCCTAATTAGTTGAGTACTTTGCCTATGAATCCATTATGATGTGTTTGATCGCCTCATTCTGTGTTAGTAATTTAGGTGTTTGTGTTGTGACATATAAAGTGTATGTTTGTCTGAATCCTATCAATCTACTCTCATCTACAACTCTGATCTAATTAACAAGCTTCCTGGTATGTTTGTCTGAATAGAATAGGCAGATACCTTAATTATTAGTCAAGATGTGAATGTACTAGAGTACTTAAGTCAGTCTTACTTGGCTGTGTTACATCTTAAAGTATTGCATATAAAGTGTATGTGGAGTTAATACTGGAGTTAGAATTGGAGGTGAAAAATACAAGAAGATCTGGACTCTGAACTACAACAACTCTGCAACTGTGAGAACTTGGCTTTCTAAATGCTCTGATTATTTGTATTCTTCCTATCATCAATACATGGGAAGTCTCCCCTCCTGCATCTCACTATGCTCTCCCTACTACTTTTTCTGTTTACTGTTTACTGTTTCCTCACATCTTTGTAAACATTTATGTTCTCTCCAACTTCCCCACTTCCCCACTCCCCTCCTATCCCTATTTCTTCATATATCCTCCCCTCCACCTATGCCTGTGTCCATACCCTGCAGCATTATGTATACACCTCTCTCCCAACAACTTCTTTACCCCTCAATATAAAGCACCCACACAAATCCTCTATTCACATGCTCTAGCTACTCCTTCCTGCTGCTAGGGATATCTCTCCTAATACTGGACCCAGCCATATATGCACCTGCTCTCATTCCCGCCTCCCTGCCACCTCTTCCCTTGCTAACGATGTTAACCTATCTGATTGATCTAATACTGACTAACCTTAAAACTTACCTCACAAATCACATATCCCAATAGCCTGCACTCATGTCACTAAAGCAAAACACTACCAGCCACTGCACTTATTCCCTTACCTGCTGTATATATAAGTCTCCCGACACTTAGATTGTAAGCTTTTCGGGACAGGTATTTCCTTTCCTTTCCAAATGTCTGATTTTGCTGCACTTCTTGTTATTATACTTCCCTGTACTGTATTCTTTGTGAAGCGCTGAGTACACTTTTGGTGCTATATAAATAAAGATATACATACATACATATTTAGATAAATGGCTGGTAATGCAGCACATTTATAGCTACAGGTGCGCCGACGAGTATTCTAAAACTTGCCTTGGAAAATCTGGGGCTATCACCAACAAGATTCAGGTACATGCTGGGTACATGCTGCAACATTTCAGTGACATTTCTGCAGAGACTAATGGCCCATCGGATTAACACACCATGGGTCCCTAGCCCTGCCCTAGACTGCCAGGGACCCCCGCTGTTAATCCGATGGGCCATTAGTCTGTCTGCAGAAATGTCACTGAAATGTTGCAGCATGTACCCAACATGTACCCAGCATGTACCTGGGTCTTGTTGGTGATTGCCCCAGATTTGTTTTAGAATACTCGCAGTACAGTAATATGTAACATTATGATGGCTATTTCATGTTATCTGGCAGTGGGTATATAACATTGTTGCAGTGATAGAAGGTCTGGCACAACAAATGGCTGTAGTAAAGGCAGTTTGATAAGTTTCACTCGATGATACTTAATATATGGTTGTTAGAGAAACTATTCATGCATAAAAAAAATCCGTTCTAAAAAAAATTGCTAAAAAAACATGTTACTAATCCTTTCAGGCCACAAACAAATGCAAACGTTATTAGCATGTACTAGACAACTCTAACAATACAAAAACACGTATGATGCAGCTGAAATGTTTTCATAAATGTGTACATTTATAAGTAACATTACATATCGTGAGGGTTCGCCATCCTGGTAGTTCTGCCCCCTTAACCCTCACCTATCATGCAGATTCCAGAGGCGGTCCTGCCTGGCATTCCAGCGCGGGTTCTCGTGCGTGGCGCACGGTCGGTGCAGTGGAGTTCTTATGGCAAACAAAATTGTCTTATGGTTTCAAGTATAATTTGTGCCACTACTTAACAGAATTACTTTTAAAAATTGCTATCCTCTTCCTCTTATATCCGAACTCTTTGACCGTCTTCAAGGGGCTAAAATCTTCTCCAAATTGGATCTACGGGGTGCGTATAACCTCATCAGAATCCGTCAGGGCGACGAATGGAAAACTTCATTCAATACCCGGGTTGGACATTACGAGTACTTGGTCATGCCTTTCGGTCTTTGCAATGCCCCGGCTGTGTTCCAAGATTTCGTCAATGAGATATTCAGAGATCTTCTCAATTCTTTCGTAATTGTGTACTTGGAGGATATTCTTATTTTTTCTAAGTCTCTAGAGGAACATATTGGACATGTCAAACAAGTATGACTTTTATTACGAGAGAATCATTTATTCCCTAAACTTGAAAAGTGTCACTTTCACCAATCTTCTACTGTTTTCTTAGGATACATTACTGGCCTCACGATGGATCCTGCCATGGTCAAAGCGGTTTTGGACTGGCCACAACCCACCACGCTCAAGGCTGTACAGCGCTTCTTAGGGTTTTACAATTATTACCGCAGATTTATTCAGAATTTCTCTTCTTTAGTAGCTCCCCTGAAGGCTCTTACCAAGCAAGGAGCAGATCCCTTGGCTTGGTCTTCTGCTGCAGTTTAGTCTTTTGATCTTTTAAAGAAAGCGTTTGTATCCACCCCGGTTCTGGTTTATCCAGATCCTAAGCTCACCTTTACCCTTGAGGTGGAAGCATCTGACATCGGGGTGGGCGTTGTTCTATCCCAGAGAAAGGACCCTCAGGCCAGGTTACATCCTTGTGCTTTTTCTCCCAAAGAAATTCCGCAGACGAACGTAACTATGATATTGGTAATCGGCAACTCTTGGCCATGAAACTTGCGTTGGAAGAATGGAGACATCTGCTAGAAGGTACTGAGATGCCTACTAAAATTCTTACGGATCACAAGAATTTGTTGTATATCGAGGGAGCTCTTTGCCTAGGAGTCCGCCAAGCCAGATGGTCACTCTTCTTTTCAAGATTCAACTTTGTTATCTCCTATCTTCCTGGCACAAAAACGTTAAAGCAAATGCTTTGTCGCATCAATTTTCTCTTGAGGATAATTCTGAGGACCACCTCAAATCTATCCTTCCATCCAAAATTATTATTTCATCCACTAACTTTGAGGCATTAATGGATATCGTTCTTCAGCAAAATCAGGTTCCGGAAAACCTTGCGGTTCCTGAAGATCGGCTGTTTACTTCTCCTTCTTGGCGCAAACAGGTCCTAGAATGGGGACACTTCCAAATCGGCAGGTCATCCTGGGGCTAAAAGGACTTTGGACCTCATCTCCTGGACTTCCTGGTGGCCTCGGATGCCGAAGAATGTTAAGGACTTTGTACTTGCGTGCCCAACATGTGCCAGGACTAAGACGCCTAGAAATCTTCCTGCCGGGTTACTTCAGCCATTGCCTATTCCGGTTCGGCCATGGACACACTTATCCATGGATTTTGTGGTGGATCTACCTAATTCTAAAGATATGAACACTATTCTTGTAGTAGTAGATCTGTTCAACAAGCAATCACACTACGTACCACTCAAAGGCTTGCCTAGCTCTCCCAAACTTGCTGAGATATTCATCAAGGAGATCTTTCGTCTTCTCGGGGTTCCTACAGTGATTGTATCTGATAGAGGATCGCAGTTCGTATCTAAATTTTGGCGCTCTTTTTGTCTTCAGTTGGGCATATCTATCCACTTTTCTTCAGGGTATCACCCGCAGACTAATGGACAGACGGAGAGGACTAATCAGTAGTTAGAGCAATTCCTTCAGTGCTTCGTGTCTGATTCCCAGGACGATTGGTCGGATCTCCTTCCTTGGGCGGAATTCGCACACAATAATCTTTGCAATGAATCAACCACGAAATCTCCTTTTTTCATAAATTACGGATTCCATCCAGCTACTCTTCCTCTTAAAGTCTCTACCTCTGGGGTCTCAGCCGCTGACGACAGGATCAGGGAACTTCAAGTTCTATGGAAAAGTACACAAAGACACATCAAATCTGCCGTTGAGCGATAGAAACATCAGGCTGATCGCCATCGTAGACCCGCTTTTAAATTCAAGTCCGATGACAATGTCTGTCTTCTAAAAATATTAGGTTAAAAGTCCCATTGATGAAGTTTGCGCCCAGATTTCTCGGTCCGTTCTCCATTTCTGAAAAAATCAATCCAGTAGCATATCGTTTATCTTTGCCTCCTTCCATGAGAATTCCCTCTGTGTTTCATGTGTCCTTGCTCAAACCGGTGATCCAGAACGCTCATTCCGTTCCTGTTCTTCCCCCCACTTCCATCTTGGTACAGGGTCAGCCGGAATACGAAATCCAATCCATCCTAGATTCCAAATTCTCTCGTGGCTCCTTATACTATCTCGTTCATTGGAAAGGATTCGGTCCAGAAGAGAGGTCTTGGATACCTTATCATCGGATTCATGCAGCAAGCATGATTAGAAGATTCCATTTGAACTTCCCAGAAAAGCCTTCATGGAGTCGCCCGGAGGTCACTCCTAGAAGGGAGGGTACTGTGAAGATTTACCATCCCGGTAGTTCTGCCCCCTTAACCCTCACCTCTCCTGCAGGTTCCAGAGGCGGTCCTGCCAGGCATTCCAGCGTGGGTTCTCGTGCGCGGCGCGGGTCAGTGCGCAGCGTATGGTTGGTCCGCGGTTCCTGTCTGTCCCCGGGGTTCCCAAGTCTAGGCTGCGTGGTCCCTCCATCAGCGGTGACGCATTACGCATGCGTGGTGTGCATTCCTCCTGGTCTTCCGTGGCCTCCGGTCCCCGATTCCACCCCCGCCCTGACGACAATGGTAGGCGGTGCGGCATCCGCACACGCCCCTTCCCGTATCTGCCTCCGGTCTCCGCCCCCATTCTGACGCAGGTGTTGTGACGCATGCAACTGGCGCACGACCGGGTCACCAACGTGATATGCACGTGTCCTCCAGAGGTCCCACCCCCATGCCTAATCAGCTGCACAATAGGATGCATAGAAAAAATAAATAAGTGCGCTCTAAAATATATACTTAATACAAAGTGTTAATTGTGATGTCAATTTAAATCAAAAAAACACACCCCACCATGTGGAAAAGGTAAAAAAATATATACCAATGTAGATGAGCGTCTGCTGCTGTGTAAAGGGTAGCCCAAGACCGTAGAATCTAGTAACAAAAAAACAAACAAAGCGCACAACACTCATCGTGAAAAATGTAATAAACTATGTTTATATATAAGGTGTTTCAAGGTTATGCGTACATCAAGGTAGATTAATCAAGCATAGAGCCACAGAGTGGCAGTTTCCAGCGTCTGCAACCAGGAAGCACCAGAGCTTCACTCTCCTTTCCACCTACAGGTAGGTGAAATGCCAGATAATTGATGACTCTGCCACAGTCCCAATGTCCTGTAAATAGCGTCAATACGCTTAGTGGATCCTGGGGAGTGGTTGTCCTTTGCTCGCAAGTAGTACACAGGTTCCTCTGCAGACCTCACTATGTTTCCCGATCAGTCAGGCAGCGTGACGGCGTGGTCCCGTGGGCCCTTCTGTGACGTCAGAGCGCCTGCTCTGCTTTGAGTAACAGCGTCTGCCAGTAATGATTCAGACCTCACTTGGCAACCACAGAGGCAGGCAACAGCGCGGCACATGCGCAGAAGAGGAAATCAACTCGGTGTTCAGCAAACCGTTTGACAATAATAAAATACACCTTGGAATATGAATAATAAAAGTATATCGGTTGAATGGTATCTCTCCTTCGCGGCGTTACGTAGCTCAACAGGCCACTTCTTCAGGGAATAAAACACATGATATCTGTATCACAGTTTATACCATTCAAAACCATATGATTGGTTAACAATTTAGTAGTATCAACGAATCACTATGCACCATGCTAATGCAGTACAGCTGCAAAATCAGAGCTGCCTAAAAAAAAAAAAAAAAAAAAATTTAATACTTAAAAAGCTGCATAAAACACAATACTAAAATTAACCATAAAAATAACAAATGGCAAAGATTTATATCTGAAAGAAAGAAACAAGAATTAGTTCCGAAGCAGACATGAATTTTTTAAATGACAGAATCAGTACAGGGACCATATATCCACATCCTCATTTAACCCTTTAGGGGTGTGGGATTCTAATTTGTAAATCCGGAATGTTTCTTGGATAGAGAGATTCTTAATTCTATCACCACCTCTCCTCCCTAAGGGGACAGTGTGTATACCCTTAAACCCAATCAAAATACCTGAAGTACAAACTTTGACCATATTGGTGGGGGGGGCTCAGCACCCCACAATGTTGTTGTATTCTTTTTGCAGTATCCATTAAACCTTTGTATGGGAACTAGCTCTCTTTATTAACCTTCATTTGCTGATCCTGTGTGGCTGCCGGTGCCTGCTTTTTCCTATCTGCAAAATTAATTCTATCACCACCTCTCCTCCCTAAGGGGACAGTGTGTATACCCTTAAACCCAATCAAAATACCTGAAGTACAAACTTTGACCATATTGGAGAATGAGGGAGATGACCTTGTGTGTAAACATACACCTTTTAAACCAAGGTCAAAATGTTACCCTGCCCAATCCAAGGGCCACCGCGTGGAAACATTCTTCAATATGGTTAACAGTGAGTTCCTCGAATTAACTAAAACTTTTAAAGCTAAGAGTATTAAACATAATATTAGTTTTAATGAAAATATAGCCTTAAGATGTTTAATAGATAATTCTAATTTAATCATCAAGCAAGCTGATAAGGGGGGCGGTGTGGTCCTCCAGGACCGTAAGGTATATGAGGCTGAGGCCAACCGCCTCCTTGGAGATCAAGCTTTTTATATTAAAATTGCTAAAGATCCAACTGTAGAGTATACAGCTTTATTAAAACAGCTTCTTACAGTAGCTATGGATGAATTGGTACTTTCTAAATTAGAGTTTGATTTTTTATATTCAGAATGTCCCCGAGTACCTATTTTTTATCATTTGCCCAAGATTCATAAATCTTTAGTTAACCCCCCTGGTCGCCCTATCATCTCAGGCATCCAGTCACTCACATCCAACCTCTCACAGTGTGTTGATTTCTTTTTACAAAGCTATGTAGTTAAAATGCCTGCTTATTTGAAAGATACTTCATCGGTGCTTCAGATTTTTTCTGGCTTTGAATGGACTCATATAGTCATATAAGTGGTTGACTTGTGACGTCCAGGCGTTATATACCCACATCCCACACGACAAGGGTTTGTCGGTGATAAGGTTGGTCCTGGAGGAAGTTACTGCACCCCCTGAATGTGGAATTCATACTAAAAGCAATTGAATTCATATTAACACATAATTATTTTCTCTTTCTGTCCCAGTTTTTCTTGCAGGTTTGCGGAACTGCAATGGGGACTAGATTTGCCCCCAGTTTCGGGAACCTGTATATGGGAGACTGGGAGAGGAAGAGGATTTGGACCAACAACCCCTACAGTAGGAATGTTGTGATATGGAAACGCTTTATCGACGTCATCCTGTGTGTGTGGGATAGTAATGATCAAGAATTGTTACATTTCATAGATTATCTTAATGATAAAGATATGAACTTGATCTTCAGCCACATTTCCAACGAGCGATCTATCAATTTCCTTGATCTCAATTTAACTGCCACGAGTACTGGGGAAGTAACCACAAAGGTATTCTTCAAAGAAGTGGACAGTAATAACCTACTTATGGCCTCCAGTAATCATAAAAAATCATGGATTTCCAATATCCCTAGGGGCCAATTTGTTCGAATCAAGCGAAATTGCAGTTCCACCGTTGATTTTGAGGAACAGGCTAACATACTTTTGCATAAATTTCTAGAAAGGGGTTATTTGGAAAAAGACCTGTTGAAAGACCTGGATATAGTGAGGGGAATGGATAGAGATCACATGATATTACCAAAGAGGAAGGAATCACCTGTTGTCACTGGGTCTCTTGATATTCCATTTGTGACTACCTTTAATTCTGTGAGTGTTAAAATTGAGGACATTTTTAAAAAACATTGGGCAATATTGCACCAGCACCAAAATTCATCTACAGGAGAGCTAAGAATTTTAAAAAAATACCTTGGCTCCTAGTGATATTTTTCCACCAATCCATAATAGGGATAAATTATGACTAAATAAATCTGTAGGTAATTATGCATGTGGTAAGTGCTCTGTTTGCCACTATCTACATAAAGAGAGGAAAACTTTTAAATCCTTAGTTAATCATGAGGAGTTTAAAATTGAAGAATTTATAAACTGCAATACCACCCATGTGGTTTACTTGATTGAATGTTCCTGCAATATCCAATATGTTGGTCGCACTAAAAGGTGTTTGAAAGTGCGCATCCAGGAACACATTAGGAATATTAAAAATGGTTATGATAAGCACAGTTTGTCTCTGCATTTCTCTGTACACCATAAAAAAAGACCCATCTTCCCTTAGATTTAAGGGTATACACACTGTCCCCTTAGGGAGGAGAGGTGGTGATAGAATTAAGAATCTCTCTATCCAAGAAACATTCTGGATTTACAAATTAGAATCCCACACCCCTAAAGGGTTAAATGAGGATATGGATATATGGTCCCTGTATTGATTCTGTCATTTAAATAATTCATGTCTGCTTCGGAACTAATTCTTGTTTCTTTCTTTCAGATATAAATCTTTGCCATTTGTTATTTTTATGGTTAATTTTAGTATTGTGTTTTATGCAGCTTTTTAAGTATTAAAAATAAAATGTTTTTTTTTTTGTTTGTTTTTAGGCAGCTCTGATTTTGCAGCTGTACTGCATTAGCATGGTGCATAGTGATTCGTTGATACTACTAAATTGTTAACCAGTCATATGGTTTTAAATGGTATAAACTCTGATACAGATATCATGTGTTTTATTCCCTGAAGAAGTGGCCTGTTGAGCTACGAAACGCAGCGTAGGACATACCATTCAACTGATATACTTTTATTATTCATATTCCAAGGTGTATTTTATTGTTGTCAAACGGTTTGCTGAACACCGAGTTGATTTCCTCTTCTGCGCATGTGCCGCGCTGTTGCCTGCCTCTGTGGTTGCCAAGTGAGGTCTGAATCATTACTGGCAGACGCTGTTACTCAAAGCAGAGTGGGCGCTCTGACGTCACAGAAGGGCCCGCGGGACCACGCCGTCACGCTGCCTGACTGATCGGGAAACACAGTGAGGTCTGCAGAGGAACCTGTGTACTACATGCGAGCAAAGGACAACCACTCCCCAGGATCCACTAAGCGTATTTACGCTATTTACAGGACATTGAGACTGTGGCAGAGTCATCAATTATCTGGCATTTCACCTACCTGTAGGTGGAAAGGAAAGTGAAGCTCTGGTGGTTCCTGGTTGCAGACGCTGGTAACTGCCACTCTGTGGCTCTATGCTTGATTAATCTACCTTGATGTACGCATAACCTTGAAACACCTTATATATAAACATAGTTTATTACATTTTTCACGATCAGTGTTGTGCGCTTTGTTTGTTTTTTTGTGACAATAGGATTCACCTGCGCGATCCAGCAGCCTATCGGTGAGGCCTCCCTTACTTCCTGGTTGCCTCCCATTGGTGGCATTTTTACCCTCTCTATGCTCTCCTGTCTTGCCGAGCATAACTCCTGTTTGTGTGACGCTGTTCTCATCACCTTGTGCCTGTCTGCCTGAACCCTGCTCCCTGACCCTGCCTGGATACTACTCTGTGATACTCTCCTGCACTGACCTTGGCTTGGATACGACTACTCTACTCTCTCCTCCACTGACCCAGGCTTTGGAACCATGACGACGCTGCTCTCTCCTGCACTGACCCTGGCTTGGCTCTACGACTACTCTACACTCTCCAATACTGACTCTGGCTATGTACCCCAACGATCCGCTAATCTATTCTCCAAGACCCGGCAAGTACCTCATTACACTGTCTTCTATTACCCTGATCCGGCTTGCAAGACTATCCTACACTCTAGACGTGCCCTCGCGGTTGTGGTTGGCGTTCTATACAATTCCCTACCTCAGCCCCGCAGTCGCGCCTCGTTTGTGGTGAGCTACGTGTTACACATATCTACTTATTTTACAGATGTCAACTTCTCCATTCCACAGACAGAAGATCATGTGAATGGAAGTATCCAAACAAAGAAAAAGTTAAACTTTTTATACACTTTACATATGATGTAAACATGATTTAGACACTTGACTACATAACATTGGGACTAGTGCTATGAGACATTATACTGTACATGATTATTTGAGGTTATATGTCTAAGCAATTGTTATATGTCACAACTATCAAAATGGTTTATATATTTAGCAAATTAGTCATCTCATTTTTAATTAATTATACATAAAAATTACTGTTGTGAGCATGGGAATACATTTTGTACTAATGTTATTATATTGATTGTATCGGTGTGCAATTTTTCAGATAGCTCTTGATCCTGACACTTTACATTAGTCATATAAATACTCCAAATAATATTTTACTATGTAGTGTGTACAAATACACTAGAAAATTATTGTATGTTATATAGTAGAACTTTTATGTATTCATCACACTTCCACATGACTGTAATTGTATTAAGCATTGACATGAAATATGACAAGATTGCAGTGTGTCAATTTGCCATACAACACATGTAACTATGCTTAGGGACACATACCAGGTTACTGCTACAAGATATCCCTATGTCAGCAGCTCATACTCCTGCAGGCATAGTAAATGAATGAATTTTGTCATTGTTAATTAAGTGTCAATTACAATTAACTAAGGTGTGAAAAATAACATATAATAATTGTAGTGAAATATATAATGGTTACAATTAAGTGTAATGGTTACAAAAACATATGGTTTAATGTGTTTTAATGGTAAGTATCAATATACGAAATTATCTGTATATTGCTCAGAAGAACAGCAATATCTCTTAGCTTCATGTAAAACATTCAGCATTGTATTATGCACACATTGTAGTGCTTCTCATGACTAATAAAATTTGTATGTAACATACAAAAAGCTTCATAATAATTTTTTTAAATGATATATTAGCAATAAATAATGAAACATTAACCTCTACATGAAATCTTGATATAAGTGCAATTTGTATAACATTGACTGACCCAATAGCCATCCGTCGTCGAATGTCCCAGCTTCAAATGCACGTAAGACTAAAGAGTTCTGCAGGATATGGAAATCGTTGCAGGAACCTGGGAATGGGGGCTACCACACTCATAATTTTCATGTGCGCATCACATACGACCTGCACATTAAGTGAGTGGTAACACATCTCACTTTCACATAGAGGGGTAAACGCAACATGTGTGCAATCTATAGCACCCATCACATTGGGTAGCCCTGCTACCCTATAAAATGCAGTCTTCAGTTCCTGCCACTCTGTATGCTCACTAGAAAAATTTAAAGAATTCCTAGTGCATCTAGTCAGTGCACATAGAAACTGGCGAAGGGCCCGACAGAATGTTGCCTGTGAAACCCTGCCTACTATGCCCACAGTTGTTTGAAAAGATGCAGATGCAAGAAAATGTAATGAGCTCAGCAATTTAACAAGGTCAGGCACTGCATGACTCTCTGTTGATGGCTCTAAATCTTCTCTCAACTCTTCATAGAGTTTAAAGATAGCCCCTGAGCTCAATCAATATCGTCTGATGACCTCTGCTTCCGTTAACCCATCTAGGAAGCATCTTTCCCGGAAATGTCGGACCGCAATTCCTGGCCTACATAGAAATGAATCTCCCTTGCTCTTCTCAAAATTAGTAGAGCCATCCTCCTTCTCATATAAAATGCCGCCATTCCTAAATTAGCAATGACATCCATTTTGCCCTGAAAGTACGTGTTTGCTTGGCATCCTTTAAATAGGCAGCCTAATAAGCTACCTGATTGTAAATGAGGGCACCTGTGTAGTAAAGTATGTAGTATTACATAGTATTGACAACATTTGTATTGTAGTAATCCAAGCTGTCATTATAGTTTCATTCAGATGTGTTAAACACATAATAGAAGCTGAGGTAATCAGAAAGTAAACAGCATTCATTAAGCCACTGTCAAATCGATGATGCTACCCAATATAAATAATTGTTGTTAGAAATCACACAATCATGACATTTGTAGCTAACATGTTGAGTCATGAAGGTGTTAAATCTCAAGAAGTACAGTACTTGGTTGTTTCTAGAGAGGATGTGGGGCATAAGGTTAGATTTGTGTCTGTGTGGTTGTTTTGTGATAACGGGAGTATTGACGTTTAAATTAACCCCTTCATAAGAAAAACAGAAAGTCCGGCGCAACATAAAAAATGACACAACGTATGGTAGAATACTTCAGTGCTTATCTGCTCATGAGTAAGGGTAATTTAGTTAAACCCTTTGGCCAAAAGGTTATAAGCCTGCAGCCACCACGGCATGACCAATCTGCAGGTCCTACTGCACCGACACACTTTATTCGAGCAAATACCCAGTATGTACCTGGCAGATACCTGGAATGCGCCGCTCCTCACCTCTGGCAAACCCCGTTGCGTTTGCCTTCCCAGCCTGGGTTCATGCCTGGCTGACGGGCGGCTGATCTGTTAAATGATAATGATTAGGATTTAATAGGCTGCAATGCTTCCCGTGTCTACCAGATGGCATAAATTCATGAATTGTAATGCAGTATATATATATATACTGTGCAGTATTGCAGCCAGCGGGAATAAAATGCTTCAATCCCTGCTTGGAAAATACCTCAATGCACTCGGGCAGAAAACAGTCACAAACCTCAATACACCCGGGTATACCCGAATTCGTGGGACTAGCCGAGCTCGAATAAAGTGTGTCGCCAGTGTAACACTACCTGGCACAATTCTCATGTACCTCTCTTTTCTGCTGTAGGGAGAAAGACCATACTGGGTCTGTGATTCACAGGATCATGCTAAAAACTGCTAATTGGAAAGTGGGGCAGGGCGAGCTTTAAACCATGGGGAGGAGGGCCACACCTCCAAGCAACAACAATTGCATAACTCATCAACCTCCAGAACCCCATAAACCCCCCTCACATCATATATACAGCATAAATATTAGTATCAGAAAGCAGTGCTACTGAGTGTGGCAAGATATGCAAACAAAAACAGAAAGGCCAGCGCAACATACAAAATAATATTACATATAGTACAATAGTTCAGTGCTTATCTGCTCATGTGTAAGCGTCATTTAGTTAAACCCCTTGGCCAAAAGGTTATAAGTCTGCAGCCACTTCACAGCATGGCCAATTTGCAGGTCCTAACACTACCTGGCACAATGCTCATGTACCTTTTTTTTCTGCTGGAGGGAGAATCCCCTTCATAACGTTTGCAGTTAGACTATCAAGTTATAAAGATTAGATTGTAAGCTCCTCGGAGCAGGGACTCCTTCCTTAATGTTACTTTTACAGTATGTCTGAAGCACTTATTCCTATGATCTGTTATTTATATTATTTGTTATTTATATGATATGTATTACTACTGTGAAGCGCTATGTACATTTATGGCGCTATATAAATAAAGACATACAATACAATACAATAAAGATGGATGTTATTGAATAGGAAATAATTTGTATTCAATCATGGGTTTTCCTTTGATTCATTTAATGTGGAACAGCTCCAGGGACCCCGGGGGACACACAGATATTCAGTGCAACACCTGGGGACCCCGGGGGACACACAAATATTAGGCGCAACACCTGGGGACCCTGGGGGACACAGATATTCAGTGCAACACTTGGGGACCCTGGGGGACACAGATATTCAGTGCAAAACCTAGGGACTCTGGGACACACACAGATATTCAGTGCAACACCCGGGGACCCCGGGGGACACACATATATTCAGTGTAACACCCGGCGACCCTAGGGGACACACAGATATTCAATGCAACACCCAGGACCCCGGGGGACCAATGGCACCCCGGGACATCTACTGGGACAACCCGGAAGCCACCATAGACCTCTGGTATCAATACTGTGCAGACATTTTCTTTGTTTATGCTTTTATGCATGTCTCCATCTCTTTTGTGCCAGCCTTTAGCTGGTGATAAAATCTGGTGAACTTTTATAGTACAAATCAGTTATCACTGCTTTGTGAATTGTGCTTACTGTCAAAATACGGCGAGTTTGCAATTGTTTTTTGCGTTTTTTGGTGATAAAAAGCCTTTATAGCGCGATACTGCACTCTTATTACTGCTTTGTGAATCGCGCAGCAGGCAGTATCGCGCTATAAAGGCATTTATCGCACTTGAAACCACTTATCACTGCTTTGTGAATCGGACCCTGAGTGTGGTGTCTTGTGCATCTTGTAGGGGATTTCAAGGCCTTAAAACTTAGGTAAAAGTTCACCGATCTACAAGCCTCACTTGAACAACTTCAGTTATATGGTAAGACAGGTGGAGACTTCAGCCGATGCCTAAAATGCCTAAAACCAAGAAAAGAGACTAGACCTCCAGTTCCACCGTCTCATAACCAGAGAGATTCCGCAGCATAGGCCAACCACTAGGAGAACAAATTAATCTATTAGGGTGCCACTGGGATAGCGTACCATATTGTTGCAGTACGAGAAATAGGAGAAGGCCCATTGAACCATAACTCTTCTCTATGTGCATGTGACACAGCAAAGCCAACAGAGTGGGCAGCAAATAATCCAAGGTCGCAAATGAGAAGTGCCTGACAGCAGAGCAGGAACTGCAGGAATTGTCCACAGGTCCGCCATCACAGCACAGCCATCTTAATGGTAAGTATATCAGGCACAGCACAGTCCACATTTACATCAGCAACAGGAGAGTGCTATCTTTTTTAAATTGATCAACGAGGTCTTGAGCCTCAAAGGTGGAACTAATGAAACTGGTGTAGGTGGATAAAAAAAGAGAGTTTAAAGTTGAAAACAGATGCTGTTGATTGAAGGAGGTGCATGAGTCATTGCAGGAGGGGTAAACCCAGCTACTACCTCCAGAATGCGCATCGCACATTATTTGCGCATTTCCTGTTACAATTTTTCAACACATGAAGTATTGTCATTTTTAAGCAATTTGTAATCTGTGCGGCTAACTTTTAGGAATGTTTGTTAATAATTGCAAGTATTGACAAACTATGGGTCTTGATGGAGATGACAACATTCCAAATATATTTCTCAAGAGTAGTGTATGAAACTTAGGAGTCCATATATGTTATTATATATGAGTGCATATGGTCATTTTATTTAATGTACAACATTAGATTATATTGAATCTTTGCAGTACTCTTCTTTTTGACAAATGTTTTTATTGCATTATTTTACTCTCATACCTATTGCACTAGCTGCGGGGCAATAAGTTTGCCGGAGTAATTTAAAATTGAAATAGAATGTACCATGCACATATACAGTATGTAATTGTATTTTCTCTCTGTTTCTACCATTATACTGTAACATGTAGGCCCAACAGAACATTAATTCACTCCTCAATTTGGGGGTTATGGAAGTCAATGTAACTTTCTGTGAAATAGTGCCCTGATCAGCACTATCACAGTTTAATAAATAACCTCCTTTGTGTCTCTAGCACCTTAATTAACATTATATAATATAACAACCTCGGTTGTATCTCACTGAGTACATAGTTAGCTCGTATGTAAACAAGTACAGTACAATAATGAAAAGTTTTTATTTATTCATAAAATGTTTTACCAGGAAGTAATACATTGAGAGTTACCTCTCAAGTTAATTACATTTATTCAGTATCTGTGTGTGTTTGTCAATAAATATGGTGCTTTTTAATATGTATAGAAACTTCTTATGTTTGTACAATGCAGACTGCTTTATAACTTCACCATTAATGATTGTATTTTTTCACGAGGGACAAAAAAAAATATTAGTTTTTATTTACCTGGGACAGTTCTAGTCTATGTTTAACTATAAGTAATATGTAACAGTGCACATAAACAGTTTAATGTGGAGTAAAATATTAACATTTTGGAGATCTAATGTACTGTATTTCAATCACATTTTAATTTGCCAATAGACATCATTCTCTGTGTTTATGTATTATATCATTTGATTGTAGTGTAACAGAAATAGCCCAGAAAGTTATCAAATGAAACATGATGTTAGATTTTCCGGCAGTACTCAAGGAACTGTTGGAAAGTCTTGCCCTAAAAATACTGCAAAGTTATACTTGTTTTGTTAAAAATAAGAGACAAACAATTGAAGATGGATATGAGTTTTGAAAACATTTTGCCCTAATTCAATATAGTGAAAGGTTAATGCACAGCACAGCACAACAGTTTACGCTGCTGTGAGCCCCCGGTACACATTCACCATCTGACTTTCAACTTTGGGTGATCGTTTTACTAGTGATCGCATGGCAACAACTGCCCCACCGGCTGACATAAATGGAAGTGGAGTTCACTCTGATTAAGCAATCAGCCCAATTGTCCACTTGAAAACAAGCATTTTCATGATGACATACCTAGGGCCTCTGATGTGACAGGGCTCCAGAAGTACCAGGTAGATCTATAGGGAAACTAAAAGGCTAACAATGCAGTAACTCTGATAACTATGTGCTATACTGTTCTCACTTCATTGAATAGGTGCATGTAACAGGTTCCCTGAACTAACAGAATTTTAGAGGTAATTTATGTGTCATAGATTGAATGTAGCCGTGCTCCTTAGGAATTGCATGTATAGATGTAGCCACCGTTATTGCAATCCGTGGTGGAATGCAATGGAAAATATACACTGTACCAGGTGGAGAAGCAGTCATTGTTTGCAGCTTGAACGCTGTCAGAGAGAAATATGCGAAACTCCGGCACTTAAATAAACCCCACAGCCACGGGACACAGTAATACACAGGATACAAAGTGGGGCTGCTGAACATGGGTGTTTATTTGATATTTGCATTATCTATTAATATTCAATTTCCTACACTTTTTTAAGTAAGTACAATCATTTTAATATCTAATAAGTAACATATTTGGTGCCAGAAAAAAATATGATAAGCAATTTGAATAAATGTGTGTGGCTTTGTGATATAAGGGACTCAGACAATTAAAAAAACCTATACTTCTGTGATGCAAACATTTGTAATCCTTTCTTCACTGAGTTTGTGACAACAATGGATAATGACATCTAGTTTAACGGCAAATCTCAAACATTTATGTAGCTCTCATGAAGAAATGGATTAGAGGATTGCAAAACAACCTTGTGTGTACTTTGTACCTCAACCATCAAATGTTCTATAGAACTATATTAACACAAATATTTGATGAGGCTTTATTCATAAATTGTAACAACATTGTATTTATTTGTTTATGCTAGAGGTAAATATAAACCAATCATTTTTTTTTGTCTTCTCTTGTATAAAACGACAATTACTCATTAATGGTAAAGTTGTAAAGTATCTTGACAGCAGTTTGCATTGTGCAAACATAAGGCGTTTCTATACACATTAAAAAGTACAACATTAACCAACACAACCATACTACATGTTACAGGTTTACTGACTTAGTAATGTTTAATATAGTGAGTAAAGTCCATTACAGAGTTATAGCTGCTTTTTGTTTACTAAAAACCCTAGCACAAACTTGAAAGGTGAAAATGGTTTCAGAAGATCATAAATCCAAGGTAAATAAAATGTGCACTTATTTTGTTTAGATTATAATGTATTTATCATAATATTATGTTTTTATTTAGATTTCCTAACCTTATTCAGCATTCAGTAAACTTAAATAATGGAACGATTGATAATTAAAAACAAGATGACATTTGGTGATTCTTTTCTAAACCATTATTCATAATTTAAGGTGAGGAATCAGTTGTTTTAATTATTTATTGGCTAGTGTGCAGGTAGTGGGCCACTCTTACTAATTAGTCTTCTGCCATAAGGCACCTTTTGGCACTGGAAGACACCTTAGTAAACTAGAAGTGCTAGTACTAGTACTTAGTAGACTGCTTAGTAAATATGGGTCAATTTTGGGGGATTGGATTAGAGTACCCAACAAGGCAGTGTAATCACTTTAAGATGATAACAAAAAATGTCCTCTTAATTGAACCTGCTACTTCATTACATTTAAATACTTAACAAGTGTAGCATTGCAACAAAATATTATTGTTTGATATATTGTTATCTTACGCTGTGAATTGTGTAGATTGCATGGTTTATGAACATGAATAGAAGTTAACATTGTTGAATTCCAAAACAGACCTGTGAGAAAGATAAAAAAAAAATGTAGTAAAAGAATAAGCTAGGTAAAAAGGAATGACTAAATATGAGGTGAGGTGTATATATGTATGTGAGTATATACAGTATATAATATATATATATATATATGTATGTATGTATGTATGTATATATATATATATATAAATATATATATATATATATATACATACATACAATACACACAGACACACATACAGTATACATAGTACACACCAAACTTGACAAATATCTCAGTTTAATAAGCTTTGCATCCTTGCATCTAGGTCCCAGTTTTGGTACGTGAATTATAATTTAAAAGTAAGACTAGCTAGTCAAAGAACCAATATTAAAAATAGGATAGATTTTAAATACATTTCCATCAGAAGACTGCTATCAGCAACCTTTCTTTTTTCACACCCCAGCAGCACCTCTAAGTTTATTTAATAAAATCTACAATCTGCAAAACTGAGGTAAAACCAGTTCACAAGAATTGCAAAGGAAAAACTCCAACTGCTTTCAATGAGATTTATTTTCTTTAATAAATGTGGTACTCTTTTCTACACTGTTTTGCCCCTGTTATGCAGCAATGCTAAGCATATTGGGTGAGTTTACCAAATGTGTGGATTCTTAAATCAAAACATTCCTTTTTACTCTGCATCTCAACTATAACCTATGGTATCTTTATAAATATAGATCCTTATACTCGCCTCGCTATTGTAATCTTGTACTATAGTAGTTTGCCACATATCTTTTTGTTCTTCAGTTTATTTAATCTATTGCTGATTGAATCATTTTATTGTTGTGCAGTAGCTCCATCTCCACAGTTTGATTCATTTTTCCTTTACTGTCTCCAGTGTCTGTGTACTTGCAGCATACCAATGTGAAGAATTTGACAATTTTCACCATCGTTTTCTTTATGTCTGAAGATCATTAGAGAAAAAACAGTAATAGCTGTACCAATTGATTTACATTTCCTAATATGTGTTTATAAATCTGATACTGTACTGTACATTTACATGTTTCTTCGTTGTCTTTGTCAAAGTATTCATTGGGAACAATATAGAGTTGGCTACAAATAGCCAACTTGTAAAAATTAGACCCCAATTTAGAGTTAGCCAAAAATTGATAAAAAAAAGACAGTTCCATGGGGGAAGTTAAAATAATGACTTGACAGGTGGATTGGTGCTGTGTCTAATTCTATTTTAGTTAAATGAGCTCATCATGGAATTACATATGTCAAATAGTACCCGTCTTATTTTAGTATCCAATTTAGAGTTTGATTTATTTTAAGACCCCATCTTAATTATGCACCTATAGGGACCAGGAATTAAACAAACTACACTATAAGAAACCAGCATTGCAACATACTGTACATTTTCTGGACCCATGGCAGCAATTGCAGCTCCATTGATGCACAGGTGTTAACTGCTAGTGCTGGCTGTGATGTTAATTTTTTGTTTTGATTTTTTTTAAATAGACCAAACTCCGGAGAACATTGTCAAAGCAGTTTTGAAGGAAGCACACAGTAATCAACAGTGTACAAAAGCTTACTCTGTTTAATCCATTTCCAGAGCAGGTACAATCATAGAGTGACGTTTTAGGGCACCAAGCCCTTTCCTCAAACCCTACACTTGTAGTATAACAGTGACAAAGACATTTAAATGCCCTTAGGGGTTAGTTACTCATCCAATACCCCACCTGTAAGCTATGTGGGGAAAGCGATTCCATCTTGTGCTTTTCCGGTCGGCGTCTGACATCATCGTGCCCTGAGTCTATTTTTAGAGCTAGAGTTAATATATTTTGAATGTCATTCTCTGAAATTCTTTGCTGCAGTGGAAACATGGTATGCTGTGCAATTATGAAATAAGGCAGAGTTGTGGATCTGTCTCAGAAGTGAAGATGTTCACAAGTGATCTGTATAGTTGCTGTATACCTGATAAAGTACTCCAGAGGTACCACCTAACACCTGACATCATTGTGAACATTTTGAAGTTTATTCATGGTGATCTAGAGCCTAGATCAGCATTAATAAGCTTCAAAATGTTCATAATGATGTCAGGTGTTAGGTGGTACAGTACCTCTGGAGTTAATATACATTAAAATAGCTGACCTTCAATTGACTAACTACTAGCAGTACTGCATTTTTCTACAGGTTCATTTGAAGGTACAGTAGATGTTTTTGAAGGCAAGTATTGAGGGCATTGATTTCTAGAATAAAAATATTCATCAAATTCTTTTAGGATCAACAAGCTATTACATCAAATAACATGTTCCCAGTTAGCTCACTTTCAACATGTTCTGGGAGCTGAAGACTGCACCCACATACAGTATGCACAGTATGTAAAGCTTTATTTATAAAGTGCCATCTATGTACATAGTGCTTCACAGCAGTAATACATGTGACATAATACTATAACTTAATGGGAATAAGCGCTAGAGACATAAAAGTAATATTAGGAAAAAGGAGTCCTTGCCCAAAGAGCTTACAATGTAAGTGATAAGTTGGAAGAACATTCAGAGACAGTAGGAGGGTGTTGTGGTAAGTGCATCTGCAAGAAACCAAGGTAGAAGCACGAGGTGTACAGTATAGTATCAGTCAGGGAGCTATGCTTCGTTAAAGAGGTGTTTTAAAATGGGTCTTAAAGTTGTATAGAGAGGGTGGGGCATTTGAGAGGTGTGGGGCAGTAAGTTAGAAAGGTTTTAGGTAGGAGAGGACTTTAAATACAAAAGGGATAGAGAGAAGACATCCTTCAGCAGAACGCAAGAGTTTGGACGTCTTGAAGCATGAAATTAGGGCTGAGTTGTTGTAAGGATCCGCCCTGCGGGTAGACCCACTTCCAGCGCCTCCTTACCTTATCCCCGTGCCGCCCAGACTCCCCGGTGGCGTGCCTCACTCCTCGTGGTCCCCTCCACCGCGCCTGACCCCGCCTCCTCTGATGCTGCGCCCGCATCCACGCTTTCCTGCTCCTGCTCCATCAGCTCCGCCTCCCAGGCCCTTCTCCCCAATCTGATCCTTCCCCGGGCCGCTCCTCCGCTCCTCCCCTTGCCCTGATAGGGGAGAAGTGCCTGGGAAGCTGGGACCTATCAGATCCTCCCTCACACCGCTCCTCCTTTCCTCCCCTTCCTCTGATAGGTCCCAGCCCCCTATTTAGTCTCCCCTCTCCATTACCTCCTTGTTCTGCATAGCTTTTGTGCCTTGGTGCTGTCTGCTGTTGCCTGGCCCCTTTTGTCTTTCAGTTCCTATTCCTGTCCCTGGATATACTGCTGACCTCCCTGGATCTCGACTTTTGGCTTTGGACTTCTACTACGCGGCTCTCTGGAACCCTTGGAGTTGGCTTTGCACATTTCTACCTGCAGACTTCTATATCCCTTGGACACGGCTTATTGACACTCTACTACTTTGCTCTTTCCACTCCACGACCCATGCTTACTTACACTGTTCTACGCTGCTGTCTCCATCCCACGACCATTGGCTTACGGACTTTACCTTTCTACGCTGGAGTTGGCAAGTACGGTAACCATTCTATTTTTGTTACCAGGACCACCTACGCTACTTGCACACTTGGCCATGCCCCCGTTTACTGCTAGGTGTGTGGTATTACTCCTTTCCACCTCAGTCCAGGGGTCTCGTCTGGCTTGTGGGCAGGCCGAGCGTTACAGTTGTAAGGAGGGGCAGAAGAGTGTGTGTGATACGGGATTGGATGGGAAGCAATTAGATGGAGAGACGTAAACACATATGATTTAGGAGAGAGTAGAGTTATTCTATCAGCAGCGTTAAGTATAGATTGAAATAAAAGGGGCCTGTGTTAGAGTTTTAGCAGTAGAGCGACAGAGGAAAGAGGTATCTTTGCAATCTTACAGAGGAAAAAATTACTGGTTTTAGTTCCATTGTTAATGTGAGAGGATAATTTGAGGAAGTAGTCAAATGTGACACATAGGCAAGCGTGTTTGTAATACTGGGTGTCTGATAGTGCTGCGAACAATGTAGAAGAGGGCAGTAGGACTAGGCTTGGGACTAAGCATGAGGAGCTTCGACTTTGACAAATTCAGTTTAGTCGGTGGCAGGCCATCCATGATGTTATAGCGGAGAGACATTCAGAGATTTTGGTCTGAACAGCCGGTGTAATGTACATGTAGCCCTTTTTCTGATGCTCTAAAGAGACTACGGGTACTGCACACACCTGTGGCTCCAGGAGATCTGAGATTCCGCTAGCTGGGAGCCTGGGGTAACACGTTATACTAACGGCAGCGCCTCCACTTACCCAGGATCCCCATCATGTAAGATTCCCCTGGGCAAGAACCATATACACACACCTTGAATGCTGGAACTGGCTTTAGTAGAATGCAATAGTAACCTTAATGCTTAACTGAAGCCATAGCACATAACATACCATACGTATACTTTATCACGCAATAACACATAACACGTAGCTAACTTGAACTGTCCTTATAACTCTAGTGGCTCGGCCACTCTCCTAAGGAGTAATGTCTCTGTCCCATCACCGCGTGCCCCACACCGTGTCCATATACGAAATAGTTATATAGGCTCAGTCCTTTGGCCACTCCACTTAGTGTCCCCAAAGAGTGTTCCCTAAGGCGGGATCAGCGCCTGTTGACCGGTGTTGGTGCACTTGTTGTAAATACCTTCCGGTCACTGCGGTGACCGGTAACAGCTTCAAAAAGGATCCGTCGATCCAACGCTTTGCTTTCTGATGTCACGATGCTCAGCAACCTGGTCCCAGATGACTGCAGCAACCCCAACTCTGCACTTTGTCCCTAACTGTTACTCAGTAAGGAAATACCGCTACCACTATAGGGTGTTTCTGCAGAAACTCACTCTACTGTGGCTCAGGGATTCTCTTAGGGCCTGCGGGGAAGATCTGTCCTATGCAGGTGAGTCACTTGACCCCCTGCACCCACACTACCTCTTCCTTCGCCCTCCAGTTCCCCTATGCCTAGCTTAGTCTCTCCCCCACGCTTCCCTTTCTTCCTCCCGCATAACCAGCCCTCTCATTGGCTCCCTGGTATCAGGTGACTGCACTAGAGCTCATGGGAGTTGTAGTACACCAACGGAGCCTTTCCCTTATTGGGCCGTCGTTCGCGCACTTGCATTGCGCATGCGCGACCTCTCTGCACTGCCAGTGCCCTCCGATTGTTGCGCAACAAACATGGTGGCGCCCTATATTATTGGGCCACCGTGGAACCTTACCCCTCTCTCTCCGGGCACACACTGCAACCGCATAGGTACCTAACACACCCCTACATTCTCCCCCTCGCAGAATCCAAGGCCCCGCTTGGGAACGTAACCATAACATATTTACATTTCTGTACACCTTACTCTGTATGCTCTACATGAGGTTATACATTTCACTGAACATGCCAATTACAGATCTCACTTTATGGCGAGCCCACTGCTGAGCCTCATAATGGGGTGCCCCGAATTGATCATAAGCCATCCTCATCGGAGGTTGACCAGTTCTTTGGCTTCTGCGAAGCTGCTCTTCGGCTACTTTCTCGGGAGAGTAGCAAGTTTCATTTGGCATTTCACACTCCACCCTGGAGGGGCTCAATGGGTCTACAAAGTCTTTTTGAGGCACAAAGCACGGGCTCTGAGGGTCTAGTGGCTGGCTCACTGGAGTCAGTGTATCTGTTGTTGGACCAAGGGGCTCTTTACCCGTAGCTCCTTCGGGAGATGCCCCCGCGGTCGGAAGGCCCCTTTGAGAGGTTCCTTCCTTAGGATTCTCAGAGGTGGCATTTGTTACAGTCTCTGGGCCATCCTCTGTACTATCAGCTTCTCCGTCAAGTGAAACAGTGGCAATTTCCAAGTCATTATCCCCTACTTGAGGTATAGGAAAGAGATGATTCCTATGCCATACCTTTACCCGGCCTTCGGAGTCCTTGATGCGGTATACCGTGAGGCCTGGAATCTGAGATTCCACTTCATACACTCGATCTCTCCACCGATCGGCCAGTTTGTGCTTCCCGGGGATGCCCAGGTTACGGAGGAGAACTGCATCCCCCGGGCGGATTTCTTTATGCCGCACCTTGTGATCGTATCGCCTTTTGTTACTCGCATTGAATTGCGCCGCCGCCTTCTCAGCCAGTTTGTATGCCTGCTGTAAGCTGTGTTGTAACCTTTGCACATATTGAAAATGCGTCCTGTTGGATACCCCATCAGTAGATATCCGTAGTCGCACATCCACGGGCAGCCTAGCTTCTCGTCCAAACATTAAGAAGTACGGCGTACACCCTGTAGACTCAAGTCGGGGACAGTTATAAGCATGCACCAATGTTTCTACAAGCTTGCTCCACTCAGTCTTCTGAGAGCCTTTCAATGTGCCCAGCATGTCAAGTAGTGTTCGGTTGAAACGCTCGGGCATGGCATCCCCTTCCGGATGGTACGGGGTAGTCCGGGACTTGGTGATGTTCAACAACTTCAGTAGTTCTCGAATTAGAGTACTCTCGAAATCCCTGCCCTGATCAAAATGCAGTCGGTTCGGCAATCCGTAGTGAAGAAAGTATCTCTCCCATAACAACTGAGCCACTGTCACTGCCCGCTGGTCCTTAGTAGGAAAGGCTTGAGCGTATCTTGTATAGTGGTCTGTGATCACCAGTACATTTCCAATGCCCCGAGTGTCAGGTTCGATGCACAAGAAATCCATACACACCAAATCCATGGGGCCGGAGCTTTTCAGGTGGCCCATGGGGGCCGCCCGAGTTGGAGTGTCTTTCTCTGGGTACAGCGAGTGCACTGCCGGCAATGCATCTCCACTGACTCTCTCATTTTTGGCCAATAGAATCGGTCACGGAGTAACCCGAACTTTTTGTCAATGCCCAGATGGCCATGATCATCATGTAGTGCCCTGAGGACCATATTTCTAAGAATTTGAGGCAAGAATAGTTGTCGCCGGTCGGGATGATTATGGTACGGTATGACCCGATACAGTAGACAGTTGTCCAGTTCGAATTTTCCGAACTCATTCAGCAATAGTTTCACCAGTTCTCTGGGGGCTTGCTTAAGTATAGAAGGATTCTCTTGTTGCAGAGCCTGGCGAGCTAGTTCCACCACTGGGTCTTGAATCTGATATTGCACCAAGTCTTTCCACGAAATTATTTTATCCTCCGTAATGTTCATTCCTTCTGGACGTCGGTACGCTCGGGGGACTGATCGGGATTGGCACCCTAGCGAATCAGCTAGTCTTAACTCCAAAAACGCCACTTGATCGTTGACCACTGCAGCTAGTGAGCATAGAGCACGTATGCCAGGCCCCGGAATTTCTTCCCACACCTCCTCATCAGTGGTAGGTTGAAGCCCAGGTCTCTGCGACAGAGCATCTGCCCCTATGTTGGTGGGCCCTGGTTTGTACTTAAGGTTGAACCGATAGTTGGCCAGCGCCGCCAACCATCGGTGAGCTGTCGCATCCAATTTGGCGGACGTGTTGATTGGATTGTTATCAGTCCTGACTTCAAACTGTACCCCATACAAGTAATTATGTAGCTTGTCCACTACAGTCCATTTGAGGGTTAGGAACTCCAACTTGTGGACTGGATAGTTCTGTTCGCTTGGGGTCAAGCTTCAACTAGCATACGCCACCGGTCGGAGTCCTGTATCATGTTTCTGGTGCAGCACTGCTCCCAAGCCGCTGAAACTGGCATCCACGTGTAGAACGTATTCTCGGTCAGGATCGGCATAGGCCAGCACCGGGGCCTGCGTTAGGTTGGTCTTCAATCTCAAAAATGCTTGTTCACAAGCAGGGGTCCATTTCTCTCCAAAGGGTGTTTGTGCAGTGGTAGCTTTCCTGCCTGGGTCTTCAGGATAAATTTTTAATAGGTTATTCAGGATTTTAGCTTTGCTTGAGTAGCCTTCCACGAATCGCCGGTAGTAACCGCAGAACCCCAGGAATGGCCGTAGTTCCTGGACGTTGTTGGGCCGGGGCCAATTCATGACTGCCTCTATCTTCCCTGGATCGGTGGATATCCCTTCCGCTGATACAATGTGGCCCACATATGTCACGGACATGCGGCAGAACTTGCATTTGTCCAGGGACAGCTTAAGTCCTTCCTTATGAAGTCGATCCAACACCTTCAACAGCCGCTTTTCATGCTCCTCCAGTATCTTCCCAAACACTATAATGTCGTCCAGGTACACCAGGCATTCTTGCGGGTTCATGTCTCCCAGCATCTTCTCCATTAACCTCTGAAAGGTGGCTGGAGCTTCACATATCCCTTGCGGCATACGGGTGAACTGGTAGAACACTAACGGGCAGATGAAAGCGGTTCTCTCTTGATCCTCCAGGTCCATGGGCACTTGATAGTACTCAGACCTCAAGTCCAGCACGCTGAACCATTTACTTCCCGTCAAGGCGTTCAGGAGGTCCTCGATGCGCGGGAAGGTGTTCTGATCAGGTACGGTGCGATTGTTCAATGTCCTATAGTCTACACATAGACATAAGGTCCCATTCTTTTTGCGGACCACCACGATAGGTGAGGCGTAGGGACTGCGTGATCCCTGAACAATACCGGCTTCCTCCATCTCGGCCAATAGTCTCCGCACTTCTTCCACATCTCTGGGTGCTATGCGGCGGGAACGTTCGCGGAACGGCGCGGTGTTGCTCAATCGAATGGTGTGGCGGGCGCTGCGACTGCACCCCACGTTCATATCACTTATGGAAAACACCTCCCGCCGAGCTTCCAGTTTGGTCTGCAGTCTTCCTCTCCATTCCTCCGTCAATGGCGAGTCTCCGAAGTCAAACGCCAACCTTGGAGCTACTGCATGGACGGTGGCCACCGGGCGTTCACCTGTTGCCTTCCTCTCAGGAGTCACTGGATTGATTCGACCCAATGGCTGCCGGTAGTCAATGCACATGAGGTACGGAGAAAGGTTTTGCACGTATACCTGAGTTCGAGCCGGAATTTTCCCCGACCACTTTTTTACCAAGGCCAATACTTCGTAGCCGAGCCGTTGGTCATCACGTATCGTGCTTTCCAAGGAGAATAGTTGATCCTCCGGACGTCTGGCAGGATAATGACAGGCTGAGACCATCATTTTTCCTTCCCCGGGAGGGATCTCGGTCAGCCCACGCTCTTGACTAGGTAAAAAAGGGTTGTAGGGTGCTCAAACCCCAGGTAATTTCATCCAAAACAAATTGTAATCAGGCACTTACTCTGGAGATACCAGTGGGAGTGGGTAGGTGACATTAGACTTGTAAGTAACTCAACACTTAACTATGACAGTCTGAACCATAAAACCCACTCACGTCATCTCAAGGGGTGAATAATGGCGTGCCAGCCACAGAAGATCCAGAATCCAGATGCAGCAAGTAGAAAAAATGAATGGCGCACAGCCAGGGAGTCAGGTGTAAAGCAAAAAAGTTACCTTTAATCAGTGCATGGTTGGAGACAAATACACCCCTTGAGGGACAAAAGCAGGAACCTCCTATGCGTTTCGGACCATCAGGTCCTTTATCAAGGACTCCTTGATAAAGGACCTGATGGTCCGAAACGCGTAGGAGGTTCCTGCTTTTGTCCCCCAAGGGGTGTATTTGTCTCCAACCATGCACTGATTAAAGGTAAGTTTTTTGCTTTACACCTGACTCCCTGGCTGTGCGCCATTCGTTTTTTCTACACGCTCTTGACTATACAGCATCCCATGCTCCTCTTCGGTCGCAATCCTACCACAAGCCTCTTGTAATGCTGGGCAAGTGGCTAGAGCCAGCAACGGTAATTCACCCGCTTCCTGCAAGTACATGTGGATCACAGCTTGTACGATGCCGGTATTGGTCCCCATGATTATCGGAGCGCTGGAGTGATCCTGAGGTTCTGGGCACACTAACGCTTCCACCTCCATGGGATGATGCTTGCCAGTGTTCAACTGGGGGATATCCAGGTGTACCTTCACCACTCCATCAATAGGGTAGTCTTCATGGCTCAGCCCTCTCAGCCTCAGGGAGTCAGCGGATAGTAGCGGCAGCCGATGCAAATGTTGATCGTAAAAGGGTCGATACATTATGGTCACCTGGGACCCAGTATCCATCAGTGCAGAGGCGTAGATGCCTTCAATCACCACCTTGACGATGGCAGCCGGTCCGATTCGACTATTCGTCGAGGACTGGCCCACTGCTTCACCGGCCTGTGGAGTATACAGCATGGACTTGGCCGGCCGGGACGCCGTTCTCCGTGGGGAAGGGCAGTACGCTCGAATGTGCCCCATTTTTCCACAGGCGTAACACTGGAGGTGACTGCGGGAGGCACTGTCTTGGAAGGTCGGAGATGTTCGCCCCGACGCGGGGCGCTCCCGGGCGGCTGTAGGCGCTTCAAAGTCCTCCTTCTCCGGGTTCGAATCCCCAGCCGCCTCGACTTTAGCTTCTGACTTCTTGGCTTCTTTGACCGCTACCCCGGTCTTCTTTCCTGGGGTTAAGTCACGTCCAAACAGCACAGTCTCATGTGCCTGGACTCGATCCATCAGGTCATCAAACGCCAGCGCTTGTCCTGGCACTAGGCAGCCACTGACGCGCACGGACACCGGATGTAGTGGAAGGAGTCCTCTCAGTAACTGGGTGGTGCACAACCCGTTGGCATCCACCTTCTGCACCACCCTCTTTCTCACCAGGGTCCACATATCCAGATGTAGAAGTCTAAGAAAGTCAGACACCATCTCTCCCTCCTTCTGAGCCAAAGCATGAAACTTGGCCATCAGTGCAAATGCATCCACGGGAATCCCATACGCTTTGGTAAGGGAGTAAATGATGCCAGCCGTATCAGCATCCGGGTGGTCGTCTCGATAGCAGTGCACTATGTGGGACGCTGGGGGTAGCAGGCATTCAATTATACGCTGCCTCCGGATGGCATCCGTGCAGGACCATTCAGGAAGTACCTGTTCCGTGTAATCCAACCATTGTTCAAATCCGACTTCTCCCAGAGGGGTGGGTTTGTCACCAGAAAACGCCTTCAGCTTCCGGTATTGGTGGGACTGCGTGGAGTGGTGTATGGCTTCTGCGAGCACAGGAATGGATGCATTATCCAACAGACTATTCCCAGCAGGGGAGTAGGCATCCAGTCTGGACATGCTGGCTCTACTTAGCGCTGGCCTAATGGCTGAGGGGGTGAACGAAGCACCTAGACCCATTGCAGCGGGCCATTGGGGGTTCAAACTGCTCTCAAGGGTACGGAAAGGGGTGGTCATGACTGCACTCGACGGGCCAGGGTAACCCCGCTGTGGTGTGGATGCATCCAGGGGTTCGGCGTGATCCACTTGTACTAGCGGGCAATGAAGGCCGGGAGCGTCGGGCAGGATTAATACTGATGGAAGGGCCTCAGGGCATATATCCCGATCTGTAACGAATAATATTTTACGCCAGTTATGCTCCCGGTCATAGTGATGGTCTTGCACTCGGGCAGTGTCCAGGAGTGGGAGCTTCCTTACTTGATCAGTCACTGTGCCCAGGGAGATGGCAGCGGGGACATGTCCAATGGCTAGGGCATGGGTCAGGGGAATTTCATGCCGCTGGGCTCACTTACGCAACTCAAGCTGTAAGGGCACAAACATGGCGGAACAAAAATAGAGCACAGTTGAGAAAAAAAATAGGGCACCCCAGGTCTGAACTCTCAGCAGCGCCTCCAAATGTAGCCCTTTTTCTGATGCTCTAAAGAGACTACGGGTACTGCACACACCTGTGGCTCCAAGAGATCTGAGCCTCCGCTAGCTGGGAGCCTGGGGTAACACATTATACTTACGGCAGCGCCTCCACTTACCCAGGATCCCCATCATGTAAGATTCCCCTGGGCAAGAACCATATACACACACCTTGAATGCTGGAACTGGCTTTACTAGAATGCAATAGTAACCTTAATGCTTAACTGAAGCCATAGCACATAACATACCATACTTTATCACGCAATAACACATAACACGTAGCTAACTTGAACTGTCCTTATAACACTAGTGGCTTGGCCACTCTCCTAAGGAGTAATGTCTCTGTCCCGTCACCGCGTGCCCCATACCATGTCCATATACAAAATAGTTATATAGGCTCAGTCCTTTGGCCACTCCACTTAGTGTCCCCAAAGAGTGTTCCCTAAGGCGGGATCAGCGCCTGTTGACCGGTGTTGGTGCACTTGTTGTAAATACCTTCCGGTCACTGCGGTGACTGGTAACAGCTTCAAAAAGGATCCGTCAATCCAACGCTTTGCTTTCTGATGTCACGATGCTCAGCAACCTGGTCCCAGATGACTGCAGCAACCCCAACTCTGCACTTTGTCCCTAACTGTTACTCAGTAAGGAAATACCACTACCACTATAGGGCGTCCCTGCAGGAACTCACTCTACTGTGGCTCAGGGATTCTCTTAGGGCCTGTGGGGAAGATCTGTCCTATGCAGGTGAGTCACTTGATCCCCTGCACCCACACTACCTCTTTCTTCGCCCTCCAGTTCCCCTCTGCCTAGCGTGGTCTCTCCCCCATGCTTCCCTTTCCTCCTCCCGCAAAACCAGCCCTCTCATTGGCTCCCCGGTATCAGGTGACTGCACTAGAGTTCATGGGAGTTGTAGTACACCAACGGAGCCTTTCCCTTATTGGGCTGTCGTTCGCGCGCTTGCATTGCGCATGCGCGACCTCTCTGCACTGCCAGTGCCCTCCGATTGTTGCGCAACAAACATGGCGGCACCCTATATTATCGGGCTGCCACGGAACCTTACCCCTCTCTCTCCAGGCACGCACTGCAACCGCATAGGTACCTAACACACCCCTACATACATTTGTCTGTCATCAGCATAGTGGTGATATTTGAACCCTAGAGATTTGATACGATTACCTAGATAGAGTGTGTAAAGAGAAAAGAGTTATCCCAAGACAAAACCCTGGGGTACGCCAACAGAGAGATAGACGGAGGAGGTATTAGCAAACAAGACAGTGAAAGTATGATGGGAGAGGTAAAAAGAAATCCAGGACAGAGCTATGTAATTGATACTAAGGGTGTGGAGAATGTGAAGGAGAAGAGGGTGGTTCACAGTATCAAAGGCTGACGAGGGATTGAGCATTATGAGCAGTGTAATGACCTTTATCTTTGGCAGCATGGAGGTGATTACTTATTTTAGTAAGGGCTGTTCAGTGGAGTGAGCACTGTGGAAGCCAAATTGTAGAGGATCTAGGAGAGAATACGAGCTGAGAAAATAGAGCAAGCAGAAGAATACAATGGGGTCGAGAGGGAAAGTGGTAGAGGGAGAAGAGAAGATCAACAGTGACACATCCTCCTGTGTAACAGCGGAAAAAGAGTTGAAGAAGGCAGGAGGAGAAATAGGAAGAGATGTATAATGTGAGGAGGATACAGAAGGGATGTCTTGATGAATATAATCCAAATTTGGAGTGAAGAGAGTCTACAAGAGTATGAGATTTTCTCCAGAGGCATTCAAAGGAACGAGTGCAGGAATGCAGCATGCATGTGTGACAATTTAGCCAGGATCTGAGGTAAGAATTTTGAGAATGGCAGAGAAAAAAAAGGGGCATGTAGATCAAGAGAAGGCGATAGGTCAGAGTTGTAGTTCATGACCAGATTGTCAGAGTCTGGAGCAGAGCAGAGAGAGGAGAGCAAGGAGCACAAAGTGGAATGAAGAGCTGGTACAGGTGCGCCCACGAGTATTCTAAAACTTGCCTTGGAAAATCTGGGGCAATCACTAACAAGACGCAGGTACATGCTGGGTACATGCTGCAACATTTCAATGACATTTCTGCAGACAGACTAATGGCCCATTGGATTAACACAGCGGGGGTCCCTGGCTGTCCCATTCAAACTGAGAGAGAGATAGAGAGAGACTGCATATTGGTGATGTACCGGGTACTACCCGGTACCCGGCGTTACCTAGCGGCTTTTCAGCTACCCGGAAATTACCCGGACCTGGCAGCTAGAAAGTGGACCCGGCGCCGGGTATCTGGGTAATGTCAGGGTAGTTGAAAAGTATCTCTTACTTACCTGCTGGAAGCCCGCAGTGACATCTGAACAGGTAAGCAGGGGTGCGGGGCGGTGGGGCAGCATCACAGTCATGTGGAGTCCGCGCGGGAGCTGCAGGACTCCATACTGCACTGTGAGCTGGGACCATGTGACCGGAGCAGGAGAAGAAGCTTTCCTATTGGACAGCCGGCTGTCCAATAGGAAAGCTTCTTCTCCTGCTCCGGTCACATGGTCCCAGCTCACAGTGCAGTATGGAGTCCTGCAGCTCCCGCGTGGGCTCCCCACTGACGCTGATGCTGCCCCACCACCCCCGCACCTCTCTTTACCTGTTCAGATGTCGCCGCGGGCTTCCTCCACCCCAGGTAAGTTTCCACCACCCCCAGGTAAGTGAAAAACCGGGTAGCCGGGTACCCGACCGGGTACATGGTGCCAAATCCTCCAGGTACCCGTTACCCGGTTTAAGAAAAATGTAGGACCCGGTCCAACACTACTGCATATACTGCCCTTCTGTGTTTGGAGAGGAGTGGAGGTGCTGCCAGCACTTTGATCAGGAGAGGTATTTACAGTTGACAGTTTTAAAATTGGCAGTTTTTTCATTTCAAATTTTCAGCGCTCCC
This sequence comes from Ascaphus truei, assembly GCF_040206685.1. NCBI lineage: Eukaryota > Metazoa > Chordata > Amphibia > Anura > Ascaphidae > Ascaphus > Ascaphus truei. The sequence goes on along the minus strand of NC_134487.1, from coordinate 209,290,991 downwards.
CCTGCATCTCTGAAAGGTGAATTGGCAAGTTGCCAAATATTCCGTGCATTTCTGAATGAATAATGCCAAAATTCTAACCAATCAGAGAGCAGAGATTTCAATAATGCCCGTAATTTACACCTTTAGCCTATAATTAAGTCATAATCCCTGAAGAACAGGACATTATTGGCAGGTAATGCCCTATTCTGGGGGGATTATTACTATTATAGCCTAAATGTAGACTTTTTTCATAAATAGAGAGGTGGGGGGGGGATAGAGGTGAGGAGGGGGGAGAGAGGTGTGGGGGGGGAGAAAGGTGAGGGGAGAGAAAGGTGAGGGGAAAGAGAGGTGAGGGGGAGGGGGACATGAGGGTGGTATGAAGAGACAGAGGTGAGGGGGGAAGAGAGAGGTGAGGAGGGAGAGGGGGTGTGGGGAGAGAGAGGTGAGGGGGGTGAGAGAGGTAATGGGGGAAGAGTGAGGGGGAAGAGGGGAAGAGAGGTAAGGGGGGGAAAATCAGGAGATGAGGGGGGAGAGAAGTGAAGGAGGTAGAAGAGATAGAGAGGTGAGGGGGGAGAGAAGTGAGGGGGGAGACGAGAGAAGTGAGGGAGAGATAGAGAGACAGCATACAGTATCCTGTTGAGCGGTGTGTGAGGAGTGGAACTGAGGTGCAGCTGTGAGAGAGAGAGCCTGCATATGCTGCCAAGCTGTGTGTGAGGAGAGGAGCAGAGGTATAGCTGTGAGAGACAGCCTGCATATGCTGCCGAGATGTGGGTGAGGAGAGGAGTGGACTGTTAACAGTTTTAAATTTGGCAGTTTTTAATTTCAAAATTTCAGCGTGTGCCCCCTGCATCTCTGAAAGCTGAATTGGCAAGTTGCCCAAAATCCCAGGAATTACTGAATGGTTCACCGGACAGGAACATTCTGAAATGAACCTGCAGTTTCCAATAAAAAAAATCTGATGTATCCAGACAGTCCACCCAGCCCCCTTCGAAAGGTTAAATGAATCTCTTATTTCACATTTGGTCAGCTCATTAACTCACAGCTTTTTCGTTTTCTATTACTACTCCAGGAACTTTTCAAACAAACATCAAGACATTAGTTATTACAAATAACGGAAAATACTAATCTAGGATGAGTGGAAGGTAGGAGATGGAAGGGGGGAAGAAAGAGAAGGGGGATAGAGAGACAGAGAGAGAGAGAACAGTGGACCCTAACCGCTCCAGGTCGACGGATCGGATACGTAAACAGAAGAGCACTTATAGCTCCTTTAATCTTTCCTATGACGTGCAGAACTGAAGTGAATACCCAGTCCGAGTACTTGAAGGGACTCATTACCTCTTTGAAGGTGTCAGAAGACAGAGTGTCCAGAAATGGCTTCCATATATATAGACATTTACCCATCCTCTGCTCACTGTCTCACATTTTCTCTAATCATGACAGAGAATAGAAATGATTCCATCTGCGCAATCGTTGGGTCGTGTGCTTTGAGCCAGTTAACTAGCATCAACTTTCATGCCAGCAAAATAATTACACCCGCCAGTTGCGGTACCCTTAGAGTCATTGTTTTCCAAACCTTCAAATATCCAAATAGCATTGCCCTGAAGTCATAGGAAAGCTGAATTATTTAAAAAGGCCAGGTCTTATACTAAAACTTTCGTACCTTCCTACAATACCATCAACAATGGGAAATATTAGCATCACTGCAGCCACATTTCTTGCACAGTACCACTGACCCATGTTGGAATTTATTCAGTTGAGCTGGAGACAGGTACGCTCGATTGACTATCTTAAATAGCTATCTTAAATTGGGACCTGAAGTAATAGAGCAGATCTCCCTGTACCCCTCGACCAGGCCTTCTAAATCCAAAAGATCAGGGAACTCCACTTGCCACTTGGTGAGCAAGGGGTTCCAGTACTTGGCATTACAGATCTCTATTAAATTGGTGTAGGTCATTTTGGAGGTGATCCCGTCTTTAGGGAAGTCTTGAGTTCAGCCTTCAGTGCATTGTGCTCCAATAGAGATGGTTCTCCCCTTACCAGACTGGTTCCATAATGTCTCAGCTGCAGGCAAGCAAAAAATTGTTTATTTGATAAGTCATATTTTTCGCCTAGCTTTTGGAAGGTTGGAAATATCTGTTCTCCTGGAACAAAACAGTCAGAAATATGTACAAGGCCCTTACTGGCCCAATTCTTAAACACGAAGGATCTTGGGCTGCAAAAAAGTTGGTGTTTCCCACAATAGGCAGGTATTTAGAAACTGTTGTGAAGTATTTTCAAATCTTACGCCAGGCCAGAACAGTGTCCATCTTGCCAACTCCTCTACAATCTTTTTTACGATGGGATTATAATTCATCTTGTGTAACTTCAGGGGAAAGTGGATGCCCAGATATTTAATAGAGTCCCTAGCCACCTTAAACGAAATCAGTGGGCCAATCGAGTCAGACTGCTCTTTCCTTAGCCAGAGAAACGTTATCGGCATTATTATCAGTATCTGATCATGTGAATCTGAACAAAACATTAACAGGTCATCTGCGTATAAAGCCACCTTGAGCACCTGTTTCTCAATTCACAGAACCTCAAGTGAGTCTCTCAGGACAACAGCAAGAGGTTCAATGGCCAGGGCGACTTGGAAATGTGAGAGGGGACACCCCTGCCATGTTCCCCTATATAACCTAAAGGCTCAGAGGATTTACCATTCAAAGAAAGAGGTGCTAGATTGAGCGTAAATGAATTTTAGAGCTTCTGTGAATTTTTCAGCCGCACAAACCTCTCTATAGTTTGAAATAAGTGAGGCCAGGTTATCATGTCAAAGGCCTTTTCTGCATCCAAACTTAGGATGCAGGTCATCCTGTGGTTATCCGAGGCCATCAGGGATCCGTCAGATTCTCCATAATATTAAATAGCAAACAAGAGTTTGTGTACATTTGTAACCAAGTGCCTTCCTTTTACGAAACCAGTCAGATCAGGGTTTATTACTTTGTGCAGTAAATTTTTAAATCCATCAACAATTTTTGTTAATATTTTATAATCTAAATTGAAAAAGGGGATTGGTCGATAAGATGTTGGGTCTTCAGTGTCTCTATCTTTTTTTTGTGATCAGTTTAATCACTGCTAATTCAAAACCTAAGGGGCGATCTCCCTGAGTAATTATTTGGTTATCAACCGCTACCAAGTGAGGTGTTATTTCTGTAGCCATATGTTTGTAATATTCAGCAGAGTACGCAATTGGTCTCAGGACTTTGAGTGTTTTAAGGTGCTTAATAGTTCTGGAGACTTTGTCTGAGGTAATAGGGCAGTGTAACACTGTTTGGGAATTCTCCAAAAAGCGGGGAAGCCTCAGGTCTTTACCAAAATCTATCCTGCTGCTCCTGGTCAATATTGGGGTGGTTGTTTAAATTTGCATAGAAGGCATGCAGTATAGCCACTATCTTATTGGAACCAGTGTGTCTGTTTCCTTGTGGGTCCTTCAGGGTCGCAATTTGAGCAGTGGATCGGTTATTTGCTAACATTTTCCCTGCTTTATTCCCATATCGCATAAACCTTGCAATTTTATAGTTCTGGCAACAGTAGCTCTCTTGTGTAATAGGTCTATTAATTCCCTTTTCCTTCCTCCATCCTCCTTATTTGTTGACGTTGGGAATTTCTTAAATTTAGAATAAGATTCGGTTAATTGCTGATTATATCAAAATATTTTTCATTGTGATTTTTTTGCTGATAAGATACATACAATATAATGTCACCTCTTTGAACCACTTTGGCAGTTTCCCAGAAGAAGAATGGGTCCCTAATGTGACCTGCGTTATTTTCTTCATACTGCTACACTACTTTTCAGAAACCAGTCTGAGCCAGCAGCTCTAAAGGCTGTACCTTTTCAAGTGAGTGAATATCTTTTTTCTTTTCATAGGAAAGTTCATACCTCCCACATTCCAGGAGGTTAAGTTAATCATCCTGTCAGAAATAAAAGGAGACTTGCCATAGGTGTAGTACTGTAGTTTTTACGTGGGAATTCGCAACCACTGTGACGATAAGAGAAGAAACAGAAAAGAGGGGAGAAGGGAAGGAGTTGAAGGGGTATCTACTACAAGCTGGGGAACAGATACAGTAGCATAATTGACAATACACAAGGTAATTCAAACGTGACAGCTCAAAACTTAGTTACTGCCCGAGAGTCTTGATAGAGACAGGGCATACAGTGCCCGGAGTGTGTAGTGAGACACTGTTTCTGCCTTTTTTTTGTGAGCTACTGTGCTGCTCAGCCCCAAGTGTGTGGTCTCCTTGGGATCCTCTGTACCTTATTATCAGGATATGGGGCCACCTCCTCACAGTAACGATCTGTCTCTCAGGAAGCCTAAGACTAAGTCCCCGCTGGCGATGAGCACGCTCATGCTTGGAGAGCACTCCAAGCATGAGCGCTGGGAGTCTGGCTTGTATGCTCGCGCGGGGTAGGGGGCATTGCGGGTAGTTCAGCGCGCGGGTAAGTATAGATTTTTTTGTTTACTTGCGCGCCGATTGCGGCTGAGCGTGTGTGCATGCGCACGAGCACCGCGCGCACCGCTTGAGCGGGGACTTACATATTTCTATATATATAAGTCTCCTCCGCAAGCCCCGCCCGCTAAGCCTGATCAGCGCTAGCGGGGACTTAGCCCAATGCTGCTCTCTGCCTGCTCTCCAGGGTGTCCGTCTGCTCTTCTCTCTCCCCAGCTGCCTGCCTGGTGTTACTCGGAGTTCCACTCCTACCTCCTTCCCAGCACAGTGCTACGGCAGTGCTTCCCCTCTTTGTCGCATCTCTAAGGGGCCTCTGTACTTTTACACCTGTATGGTGTGTGCAGAGCGTATGGAAGCCGCATCCCCTGATCGTGATTTCCCCCTCAGCCGGATCATTCTTCCAGGCCTACAGGCCACCCGCCTGTGACTACAGAGATCTGTGTGGGAGGCCGGAAAAAACAAAATGGTGCCACCGTTCCTCCAGCGCACTGCCGCGACTTCAGATTCCCCGTCTCCATGCACTGAGCATTCCGCTAGTGCGTCTTCCTCCCCTCTGAGATCACTCATGTACTCAGATGGTGGATTAGTCCCCTGGCATAGCAGACTGCCCCCCCCCCCCAGCAACACAGAGCTCCGCGTGGGAGGCTGGAAACACAAAATGGCCACCACAACCCACCCAAAGCACCCAACAGAGCTCAGATACTGCTGCCCAGGCCGCTGTCTCCCCTGTCCAGAACAGCCTACTGTAGAATTTCTTCCCCCCATCCTCAGGTGTCCCCAAGGTATTTGGCCACTTTATTTCTTCAACAAAAAAAGCTGTGTGATGCTCAAACATAGACCCAAAAAGCTGCCAGGCTCATGAAGACATAAATGCCATATATTGTATCCTCGAAGTATCCCACATATTAGGGTGACCACCTATAGAATAAGAACACCAATTCCACCAGATATCAATAAACTGGAAGAGTACCACCTATTGAATGGTGAGTACTCACACTTGCTAGTGTCCAGCCCAACACATTGATTAGGATTATAGCAGTGTAAAATGAGTAATATAACTCACTTGTTTGTAGGATGGTCCTCAACAGGTTTAATCTTCGCAGGTGTGTGCTGCCGGTACTCCACAGAAGTCAACAGGATTCACGAAGGAGAAATGGAGCACTACTACAAAAGAACAATTGCTAGAGAGTGGGTCCCAAAATAAAAGGTTTAATAGATCAGAGCTTGGTTAACAAGAAAAACGAGCCCTCAGGCCCCCACCAACGCGTTTCGAGCTTCCGCTCTTTCTCAAGGTGTATAATGATCTGATTAAACCCCCTTACCTGATATACAGTAATTTTCCCGCCATTCGTCCTCACTAACCCGTCGCTTAGTCGCGTCACACGCGACGCGCCATGTCCCCAGGACGCGTCACGAGTAGTGGTGACGTCAGCGCGTCTATGAACAAACCAAACTTTATTACTACCATAAACCCAACAAAGCTAACATACAACTAAAAAAACTTTATTAATATGTTTAAGTATAAAATAATGAACATAATCTCCATTGATATAGAGGTATGAACACATAACAAACATTTAAAAGAAATAGCTTTTGAAAAAAGTCTTAATGAACATGTTAAAAATCACTTAAATGTAAACATATGATCCCCATTTGTTTGTATTTAATCAGAAGATTCTATTGTTTAGTATATATATATGTCAAATTTATCACTAGATTATAGTAAAAAGATACAAACACATAATAAATCATTCATATGTATATGTATATTCTGATTATGATTATAAATATAGGGTCATATGTTCCAGATCACTTCTTAACCAATGTATATACAGAAATTGAAAATGAGTGTTTTTAAAGGTAAATATTTTATATTGCAATCTAATTCCACCATGTCACTTCTTTGTATTTTATTTATCTCTCACTATATAGATACCAGACATACAATATAATATAATATTGACTTAAAAAGATATAAGTTCATCAATATAGGACAATGCATTACGGTTGTCAAATCATGGATCTACAGTCAACGTTAATGTATAATCTTTCTTACTTATTTGAGATATGGGCTTAGATCCCAATCTGAATTTAACCCGTATGGAATTCTGGTATTCAAAGTGAAAATCCAGAAGAGTTCCATTTTGTCCAATAATTCCAACCTGTTACCGCCCCTATATGGTTTATCAACATGTTCAATTCCTCTGTATTTTACTTTGGTGACATCTCCAAATTTACAGGTGGTAAAGTGTTGGGATACCGGATGTGTGAGATCCCCTAGTATTATTAATCTGATATGCTCCCTCATTCTGGCCTTCAATGCTCGTGTAGTGCGTCCAACATATTGCTTACCACATCCACAGTCCAAAAGGTAGACTATGAATGTGGTATTGCAATTTATGAAGGAATTTATGGCATATGATTGTCCTGTGTTGAAGGATACAAAATTAAGAGATGGCACCAAATAAGTACAGGAAATACACTTTAAACATTTAAAGCATCCTTTGGGGAGACTACCTCCATGTGTTTGACCTGTGGATGAGAAAAGGCTTCTAGACACATAATTGGCTATAGTTTTTGCCTTTTTAAAGACAAAACGTGGGCCCTCCTGGTACACTTTCTCCAATAAGGGATCTGCAGACAAAACATTCCAATGTTTCTTTACAATGTCTTTAATGCTATTAACTTGAACATTATGTTGTGTAATAAAAATTGGACTATTAGCATCCCATGTTTTTTGTTTCTTTCGATTCCTTTGTTTACTCAAGAGATCATCCCTATTCATATCCGTCACTTCATCAAATGACCTTTTTAGATTGGACCTTAGATATCCCCTCTCCTCAAATCTTTTTAGAAGTTCTTCTGATTGAATTAAGAAGTCCTCATTGTTGGAACATATTCACTTTAAACGTATTAATTGTCCCTTTGGAATCGAATTTAGGAGGGGTTTGGGATGGCAGCTGTCAAATCTTAGATATGTGTTACGTGAGTTTATTTTCCTATAAATATTTGAACCAATTTTCATATTCATGTCAATGAATAAAAATAAATCAAGATATTGTATATGGTGAAAATCATGTGTAAGTGAATTTTAAATTTAAATCATTGTGATTAAGGTGATTAATAAACAATAAAAGTGACTCTTCCCCTCCTTCTCAAATAAATATTAAATCATCTAAAAACCACCTATAAAAAGTGATAAACTGTCGATAAGGGTTGTTATCTCCAAACACGTGGACCGACTCCCACCAGCCTAAAAATAGGTTGGCATATGATGGAGCAAAGCTGGTACCCATTGCGGTTCCACGTGTTTGGAGATAAAAAGTGTCAAACAGAAAATAGTTGTGTGTTAATAAAAAATGTATACAATCTAAAATAAAAGTGCTCTGTGTTAGTGAAAATGTGGAGTGATCCAAATAAGTTCTGACCGCTGCCATACCATGATGATGAGTTATGATGCAAAGTTCTAAGTCTGATTGAAGTTTTTATTAACCTGTACATTACCAGGAAAAGCACTGTGTATTAGATTTGTCACAACCATACTGCAAGCAAGCAAGTTCCCCTGAGAGTGGAAGATGCTATGGAGTGAGCTCAGACTTAAAACTTTGCAACTAATATTGACAGATTTATTATAAATCATTCTTCCTGGTATTGCACAGGTTATTAAGAATTTATATTAGTGTTAGGGACCCCTGGAAATGTGGTCTGCCGTGCAGTGGCTCAGGGGCTTACAACAATTTTGGCCAAAAATGTTAAACTAAAAGACCATTTTATTTAATAGATATTTATACATATATATTTAGGCACTGTACCGTGTATGAGTTTCACTGGATGTGCACTGAGCCCTGTCTGTGTTTTATGTACTGTCTCTGGTTTTAATTTTGTCCTGTTATATATCCTGAAATGCCGATAAAACTCGAACCCTGTAGCCCCATTACAGACTTGCTAGAGACTCGTATGTGCATGCCCCTGTCCTCACCCGAAAGTATATGCGGGGATGAGGTCAGTGTATTATCCTGTGCTAATTGTCGCTCCAGCCCCAACCTCAGCCCCAGTAGAATGGGAGAATCCAATTACTAGCCCAAGCTATACAACAACTGGGTGGGCCCAAGCACGAATCCCCCTCCCCTCAGCCATACTGCAAGTTAAAGCTCTTTTCAGGGGTAAAACCTACCCCCACCGGTGAAGAGGCTTTTGATGTTTGGAAGGAATATGCTTCACAGGTACTGGAAGAGTGGACCTGTCCTGATGAGGTGAAAAGACAACGCATCATGGAGTGCCTACGCCCGCCTGTGTCCACTACCATCAAGATGTGTAAAGATCAGCATACTGAGGTTACCGCACATCAGATGATGGAGTCTCTTACCCGGGCATACGGTAAGGAAGATGATGTGAGTGAATTATGGACTAAGTATTACAATCTCCGCCAGAAGGAGGGGGAACACCTATCAGAGTTCATACAACGGATCCAATTGCTCTTGTGGGATCTACGTTCCCACCAAGTCATCAAGGCCTCAGAAGTGAATGAGTATAGGCGCACTCAATTCCTGCGGGGAGCCATACCCACTCACCATATCATAGTAATGATCAGATACACGCTACGGAAGGGGGACCCCCCCTACTCTAGAAGACCTACTGGACGAGGTGAAGAGTCATGAGGCCTATACTAGGTTGCATACGCCCAAGAAGGCCAAAGACCCTCGCAAGGATGAGACCAAGGAAGCAACAGTGCCCAAAGCAAAGGGAAGCAAGAGCGGTAAAGATACGGCCACCCCGGAGGTGCCTGGGTCCGCTCCCAAGTCACCTGACAGTGCGGGTCCCCGCCCAGACTTCAACTGTGGCGAGAAGGGCCATGTTGCAAGGAGCTGTTCGCACCCCAAGAGGCCCACTAAGGCTCAGACCTACACCGTAACAGTGCGAAAGGCAATCTCGTCCTTATCAACCGTACCTGAGGATGTTACCGAAGATTCAGGGAGGCCTCCCATAGAGGAGACACCCCAACCAGATGCCTACTGCTGAGTAGGGCCCACCGCTATAATAAGAGTCGTCGTGGAGGGGATCTACTCTTCAGCACTTCTGGACACTGGGTCACAAGTGACCATCATCTACCGTACATTCTACGACCATCACCTCAGCCATCTTCCTTTGCAGTCAGCCGAAAAGATGAAGTTGTGGGGACTGAGTAAAGATTATTACCCCATAGACGGAATAGTGGCGGTCAAGCTGGATATCTTGCAGTTGAACACTAACAAGTCACATCCCATGCTGGTGGAAGCCTTGGTCTGTCCAGAGGCTCGAGAACATCCCAGTGCCCCCATCATATTGGGCACGGATGCAGATATAGTAAGGTCAGTGATTTGCTCATTCCTGCAGGAAGCCGGCGAGCTGCCATTGTCATCCCTGAATATAGCCCTTGGCCTACGGGAAGAATGCTATAGGGTGGTGTATGAAGAAGAGTATGGTGAAATCTTTAATTAAGAGCGAGGGTTATTGGAGATTCCACCAGGGGGAGTGAGGCATGTGACCGCGCTGATAAAGTACCCCAGTCGGCACGAAAACGACAGATACTTTTCGCTTCCCGAGTCTGAGAGTCATTGGGGATACCGAATGATACCTGAAGTACGGGAGTGGCCATCTAATGTCCCCAGGAAGATTACCGTGTCTATCCAGAACATGTCTCTACATACCATGCCGCTTGAAGTAGGACAAAGGCTGGGTAGAATTTATCCTGTGGATCCTGTGGACGACACAGTGACCGTTCACACTGCCTGTGTGGGAAAGAGCCCGAGGCACTACAATTCGACTTCGGAGAGTCTCCCCTGGAGGAAGAATGGAAGGAGAGGCTACGTGCTCAGTTGAGAGAGAAACGAGATGTGTTCTCTACTAGTGAGATGGACGTGGGATGCAGCAGAAGCGCTCAGCACACGATTCGTCTGAATGATGACATGCCGTTTAGGGAAAGGTCTCGCCGTATAGCTCCCAGAGACGTGGAGGATGTGCGTGGTGTCCTGAGCGAGATGGAAACGGCCGGTATAGTGACCGAATCTCGAAGTCCCTATGCCTCACCGATTGTGGTGGTACGAAAGAAAAATGGGTCTGTTAGATTGTGCGTGGACTACAGAACATTGAACAGACGTACTGTGCCTGACCAATACACGCTACCACGAATAAAGGCGATCCTCAGCGCATTGTCCGGAAGCCAGTGGTTTAGTGTGTTGGACCTTCGATCTGGGTATTACCAGGTTCCTATGAGCCCAGCTGATCAAGAGAAGACGGCGTTCGTCTGTCCTCTGGGATTTAATCGGTTCATCCGGATTCCCAAAGGTATCTGCGGTGCTCCGGCCACTTTTCAACGGCTTATGGAGAAGACGATTGGAGATATGTGTCCTCGTGAGTGTCTGGTCTACCTAGACGACATAATTGTGTTCAGAACCACACTTGAAGAACACGAGACTAGGCTGATGAAAGTGCTGGATCGCTTAGGGAAAGAAGGCCTGAAGCTCTCCTTGGATAAGTGCCGCTTCTGTCGAACATCGGTCACTATGTGGGTCATATAGTTTCTGCAGATGGAGTGGCCACCGACCCGGCCAAGGTGGAGGCGGTGGTGAATTGGCCAAGACCAGAGAATGTGATGGAGCTGAGGTCCTTTCTCGGGTTCTGTGGATACTACCGACGGTTTGTGGATGGATACTCCAAGAAGGCGGCTGTGCTGAACAATCTGCTGAAGGTCTATCCAGAGGAACCCAAGCAGAAGAAGACCACCCCAAGAACTTCCTTCGGGGATCGGTGGACGTCCGCTTGTGAAGAAGCATTTAAGGGGCTGAAGAATAGTCTAACAGAAGCTCCCGTTCTAGCCTATGCTGACCCGGAGAAGCCTTACATTCTACACGTGGATGCCAGCCTCAACAGATTGGGAGCTGTGCTACACCAGAAATACCCCACTGGACTTCGCCCTGTGGCCTATGCCAGTAGAAGTTTGACTCCAAATGAAAAGAACTATCCAGTTCACAAATTGGAGTTCCTCGCCCTCAAATGGGCCATATCTGAAAAACTACATGACTACCTATATGGGGTTACCTTTGAGGTCCGAACAGACAACAATCCGCTGACCTATGTACAAACCACGGCCAAGTTAGATGCGACCGGTCATAGATGGTTGGCCACCCTCGCCAATTACCAGTTTTCTTTGAAATATAAGCCTGGACCTCTCAATATAGGAGCCGATGCTCTATCTCGGAGATCGGGACTGGGTGAGACCGCCGACGATGGTCCTTGGGAAGAAATTCCAGGGCCAGGAATGAGAGCTATGTGTTCCACTGCTGCTATTGTAGACGATCGAGTGGCATTTTCCGAGCTATGAGTATCGGATTCTTTAGGGTGCCGACCTCAAGCCCTTCCAGAAGCTTACTGCCACCCCGATGGCATGGGTCTAACCCAAAACGTTATCTTCACTTATAAAGAACTGGTACTAGCACAGACACTTGATCCTGCAGCTAAGGCTGTCCGAGAGGCTCTACACAAAAATGACTCTTCACTGGTGAAACGGGCTCCTCCCGATGATGTGAGCCTCCTCATGAGAGAATGAGATAAGTTCGAGATGGATAACGGCCTACTCTATCGGGTTGTTCAATTCCACAATCATCCTGACCGTCGACAACTATTTCTTCCCCGGCGTATGCAAGGTCTCGTTTTAAGATCACTACATGATGATCATGGACATTTGGGGGTGGATAAGACCTTGGGTTTAGTGCGAGACTGGTTCTTCTGGCCTAGAATGCGGGAGTCAATTGAACAACACTACAGGAAATGTCTACGGTGCATTCATAGGAAGACACTTCCCACCCGTGCTGCCCCAATGGGTCACCTCAAAAGCTCCGGGCCTATGGATTTAGTTTGTATGGACTTTTTGTGTATAGAGCCAGATTCAAAGGGTATAGGAAATGTGCTAGTAGTGACAGATCACTACACTCTATACGCTCAAGCCTTTCCCACGAAGGACCAGAAGGCTACCACAGTGGCTAAAGTGCAGTGGGAGAAGTATTTTGTGCATTATGGTCTGCTCAGCAGGATGCACTCAGACCAGGGACGGGATTTCGAGAGCAAGCTGATCAAAGAGTTACTAACACTGTTGAATATTCAGAAGTCAAGGACTACTCCCTACTATCCAGAAGGAGATGCGCTCCCTGAAAGATTTAATCGGACATTGCTGGACATGCTAGGCACTCTGAAAGATTTCCAAAAAGGAGAATGAAGTAAACATGTGGAGGCCTTGGTACATGGCTACAATTGCACTAGGCACGAGTCCACAGGGTACACCCCATACTTCATGATGTTCGGGAGAGAAGCCAGACTGCCAATCGACATCCGCCTATGGGTATTTACCGACGGGGTACCCAACATGGCTCATTATCGATATGTGCAGAGACTCCAGGACAGTCTGCAGCGTGCCTATCAGTTAGGCGAAAGAGCTACTGCTAGACTGAATGCCAATAATAAAAGAAGGTACGACCACAAAGTACGCTATAGAGAGCTCCAACCGGGAGACGCAGTTCTCCTACGCAACTTAGGGATTCCCGGCAAGCACAAGTTAGCTGATCGCTGGAGAAAGGGGCCTTTTCAAGTAGAGTCCCAAATGCCAGGCCTCCCTGTTTATCACATACGTGACGTGAATGGCAGGGTAAAGGTCTGGGACCGAAACCACTTGTTACCTATCCCACAACTGGGAGAAAGTGAACCCGAAACAGAAACAGTAATAAACGACAGTGAGCCTGAAGAGTCTACCGAGAATTCAGGGCCCACAGATGAAACAATTCAAGATCCTTTGGAGGGAACATCCAACAGAGATTGGTGGGCACCTCTCGAAGGAGCAACGGGTAAGGGGCCTGCTATTCAAGTACCTTCATCAGGAAATTCAAAAGTAACCAACCATTAGATCCTAGCACTCCGAGTTTTGTGCCTCAAAGAGACAATGTTCAGTTACAAAGAGACTTTCCCCAAACTGGTTCACCCTCTGCCAGAGAGTCTAGGCCTCAAGCCTACGATGGTCTCTCTCAAGATGAAGAAATGGAGACTGAGACTCGCAGGAGCCAGCGAGTGAGACGCCCTCCCACTAGAGTGGCTTATGATTCATTAGGGGCACCTCACTATGAGTCTCAGGAGCAAGCTAAAGCCAAGCTAGCCTCAGTTATAAATTTGTTTGTTGAACTGTACAATCTCGTTTAGAGTAATCGTTAAGTTGTATTTTAACACTGTATTTTTATTATATAATATTGTTATGCATGGGTTAGTTAAAGCGGGGACGTTGATGTTTTCACCAGTGGGAGGATGTAGCCAGGTACCCTCCGGTCCCCACGTGCTTCGGGTTCCCCCCCCTCTCCTTACCATCAGAGATGTGCGGCAGGGTGACGGAGTCGCGGGCGGTTCCCTCCGCAGGGCGCCGCCATGTTGGTGTATGCGCGCGCACGCGCAGCGAGGTTGCGCATGAACAGGGCAACTCCGCAGCGGCCATTTCAGGGGGCGCACGAGTGCAAGCTGCAGAGCGGCAGCCATTAGAGGGAGAGCATGAGGCTCCCTATGTAAAGGCTGCAGATAGAACTACAATCCCCATGATGCTCAGGGGCAGTGACACCACCTGACACCAGGGAGCCAGTAGGGCTGCAGGATTCTGCTGAATAGCAGTAAAGACTATTGCATGCTGGAACAGGAATCAGTCCATGAAGACCAGGAGCCTGAAGCTGCAGGTTAGATCCAAAGAGCAGTGCTCCAAGGATTAGGCCAGAAGTTAAACCCCAGGGCCCAGTTAATTCTCTGAGTCACTGTAGAGAAGTAACTGTATTGTGTAGGGAACTGCCTTAAGACAGGGACTCCTTCACTGTACTCCTAGTTAGAAAGAGGTTGCAGGACAGAGCCTGACTGTCAGCACAGTGTGTAGCAGGAAGAGACTCTGATTGCATAACAGAGACTGTTTGCAAAGGGATAATCCGGCTGGGAATCCCTCCCCTGTGGAGTCAGCGTGTGCCTTCAATTCTGCAGAGAGCAGTGCAGTGCTACGTGGGATCACGTTGCGGTATTGCAGACTCCTCAAGGATTCTCCTGGTTAGGACCATAACCAGGAAGGTATTATATTAAAGTGCACCAACGGGCCTGTGACAGGGTGAAGTCAACCCCAATCAGTTATGCCTGGGAAACATATGTCTGAGTACTTCATCCAGCACTCATAAGGGTTAACTCAGGTGGAAGCTAGCTAATTAGGATGTAAGCTGACACCTGAGAGCCAGCAAGGTTGCTAAGGATCTTGTTACCAGCAGTAGCTGTCTGTCTGAGATGAGAGCACATGGATAGATGTGCTGCTAGCCAGAAGGATACAGCACACTACTTACTGCAGCCAAAGTAAGATTTCTTTCATTTGTTTGCATGACTGCTTAAAAAGACTCTTACGGTTTGGGTATGGTTTAGCCAGCCAGCCTGCTAGCTAGGACTGCTGTGTTAGTCAGTTTTCTCCCAACGTGGAGCAGGATTTATTTGCTTAAAGGGACAGTGTACCCGCATGTTATGTTGCTGTGGATAAATAAAGCCACTGAACGTTTTCATTTATCCTGAAACTACACGTGTGGACTGTTCCCTGACCTCGGCTATAGGCCGTCCTGCCACAGGGCCCCAACACAGGGAAGCGCTGTCCCTCACACACACACTCCATTCTGTAGCTGGTGGACACTAAAAGGTTAAATGCCCTGGCACATTGGTACACCAAGGACTAGGGTGATATAAAGACTGACACTAAAGTGGTGCAACGATTTACATGTGTGGGGTGATGTGATGATATTCATGCAGAGGAATGTCATGCTGTTTATGTATGAAACGTTATGCAAAGGTTATTATTATTATGCTAAGTAAATACTGTTTTATCCAACTGCGTGTGGTTACTGTATATGTTGGTTCTGATAAGGGAGCACTCCCACCAAGTTGGGATCCCTCATCAGTGGAGGCGCTGCACCCAGTGTAAGTATATCCCAGGCTCCCAGTGGCGGAGGCTCAGGCCTCTTGTTAGCCTCACAGGTGACAGCAGCATCAGTAGTTACCGTACCCCAGGGGTACAAGGGCTACAGCTGATTGTAGCTTTGTTGTGTGTGTAATTAACTGTTGCTGCCTCGTGGTGGCTTGCGGCCTACACCACAAGCTCAATAATATACCCCTTAAAATGATGCTGCCTCTCTGATCTTTCAACACCTGTAGGTGATGGGCTTCTATTTTGCAGTCTGGGATAGGATTGCAGCAGATAAAGCAATACCAGAGCAGGAGCTCTCAAGCTATCTGGCCATCTTGGAAACAGTTCCCCTGGAAGTCATAGCTTTGCGTTTAAAAGGAGCAATCTCTCCTAGGACCAAAGTAAACTAATTCCATTGATATGTTTAAGGGTTTCATTTGGGTAATAAATACATTTTTTGGATTTTGGAGGGGATTGATTTCCTCTGGCTACTCTCTATTGTTTGATGTACAGTATACTGTATGTTTAGCAAATAATTGTACAGCCAGAGTCCCCCTATTCAAATCTTTATTGGTTCCCTAATAAGGGCAGGATGGAATATCTGTAAAGAAAATACTTGTTGGACAAATATTTCCTCATTCAGATGCCACTAAGAAATTCAACTCGCCAACTATGCGGGATTGCGCCTTGAAGGGAGTTATTTACCCAATTTTACCATTTGAAAAAGCAGGTCAAGAGAATTAAACTAAATTTATCAAAGGAAAGAAATACTTTGCATTCAATGGGATTAATTTTCTCTTCGATGAGTGCTGTTTTTTGTATTGCTTGTGCCTTGATTTTGCAGCCAGGAAATTGTAGTAAATAGACCCTTAAGGCACTTGTTTAATATGCTGTGAATCTGCTTCCTCATAATGGAGGAGACATCAGCTCCATTTAAATTAGATCCATGTTTACATGTGGAGGCAAGGTTACAATTCTAGCTCAATCTTGAATAATGCATAGTACAAAGAAGATATGAAGGGAAGTTTCTAGAGTATGTTTAACCTTTTCAGTGCTAAATGTATAGTAGCTGGAGGTGTACAAATGTCTCTCAATTCTGTTCTGCACAGATTTTAGCAGTTTTCTAATATATTTAAGAATTTCTTCTTATAAATAAATAAAAATAATAACACATTTATTATTAATGGAATTATTTGCTGACGGTAAAGTGGCATTTGTCTAGGTGCACAGTCTTCTGCAATATTTGTGGAATATGTACATGCACCAGGCTATATAAAGTACTGCATGATGCTGAGTTTATTAACTGTTGGGTTTTGTAGTAGGAAGATGAAAAGGCATAGAGGAGATGAAAGTAAAAATGATATTGAAAATGTATATTTACACAAACATTGCATCAGACAGTAGAATCTCTGTCCTGTCTTAAATATCATTGTGCTTACAGCCCTGCTGTAATTAACTGAGAACAGTACACAAACTACTACAAGTAATGCTAATGTAGAGTAATCTTATTCTCCAACAAATGCATGTATGTGTGTGTATATGCATACATTTATAAATTCATATGTCTGTCTCACTAAGCCATACAGCAAGGAACATTTTAAGATTTTTTAATTTTCTAAGCTTTGCTCCAAAATATTGCCCAAATCGTTTGATTTCTAGATGTACTAAAATCTATTAGGGCACTTAACCTGTACAGTGCCAGGGTCCAGCAGCCCCAGAGTGCCACGAGATCTTCAGCATTTTGGTGATGCTATTTGAAGGGTTAGTACAGCATAATATTATTTAATACCTAGTGGATAACAAAATTATTAGTAATAATCAGCATGGATTTATGAAGGAGAGGTGCCAAACTAACCTTATTAGTTTTTTTTGAGGAGGTAAGTAAGAATTTAGGCCAGGATAATGAAGTTGATCTGGTCTACTTACATTTTGCAAAGACTTTTCCTACAGTTCCACACAAGAGGTTACTGTACAAAATAAAGAAAATTGGTCTCAGTAAAAATATTTGCACCTGAATTTAAAACTCTTTGAACATAAAGTAATGAATGCAATCTTTTCAGGTAGGGCTAGAGTTGTAAGTGGAGTAGCTCAAGGTTCGGTACAGGGGCCACTGCTTTTGAATTTGTTTATTATTGATCTTGAGGTTGGCATAGAGAGCAAAGTCTCTATCTTTGCTGGTGGCACTAAATTGGTTAAGATTGTAAAATCAGAGCAGGGTATAATTTCTCTCCACAAGGACTTAGATAAACTGGCACCATACATGTGGCAGACCAGCTAAGCTCTTCCACACCCTGGAAAGGCTATACAAATCAGCATGTCTGTAGTCTTCTGAAGCCTTTTCACAGTACTGTTGTGATGATTTTGCGCTCTTCTTTTATAAAGCAACCTCCATCCGGGCTGGGGTCCCGACAGTGCTATTTAATGAGTGTCAGGGTTCCAGGCATGAAAATGCTGGTTATTTGGCTTTATGCAAAATACACAGATTCCCAACAAGCTCTGAGAAACCTCAACTATTACCACATAATATATATAATGCATATAAGTGTCAAAAGGAGTTCTAGTGGGCGTGGCTAAATGTATACAATAAAGAACAAAAATGCCCAAAACTACTTCCATTGTGACAAAAATACACAGTGCAATACCTATATATATCTCTTGTAAAAAGGGTCATTTAGTTTAACCCTTTTGGCCAAAGCGTCTTAAGCCTGCTGCCACTTACAAGGCATGACCGAAGCAAGTCCTAACACTAACCTGGGTTAAAATTCTTATTTACCTGTATAATTACAGGAAGAATGATCACATTGGATCTGTCATAACCTGGCAAAATGAAACTGACCTGTTTTGGCGCTTTGACTAAAGGGATAAACTAAATGACCCTTTTTACAAGAGATATATATAGGTATTGCACTGTGTATTTTTGTCACAATGGAAGTAGCTTTGGGCATTTTTGTTCTTTATTGTATACATTTAGCCACGCCCACGAGCACTCCTTTTGACACTTATATCATTATATATATTATGTGGTAATGGTTGGGGTTTCTCAGAGCTTGTTGGGAATCTGTGTATTTTGCTAATTGTGTGCAGCTGGTCTCAGTTGCTTATGGGAGGGTAGTGGCTCCTCCCCCCCCCCAAGGTTTAAGCTTGCCCACCCCACTTTCCAAGTTGCAGGTCAGTTTCATTTTGCCAGGTTACGACAGATCCAATGTGATCATTCTTCCTGTAATTATACAGGTAAATAAGAATTTTAACCCAGGTTAGTGTTAGGACCTGCTTTGGTCATGCCTTGTAAGTGGCAGCAGGCTTAAGATGCTTTGGCCAAAGGGTTAAAATAAATGACCCTTTTTACAAGAGAGATATATAGGTATTGCACTGTGTATTTTTGTCACAATGGAAGTAGCTTTGGGCATTTTTGTTCTTTATTGTTTCTGGCTTTATGGACTAGCTTTGACCATCTAGATATAGGAGACATTGTGCAAAGAATCCATAGGTTGCATCCCACTAACTGTGATATGGACCCAGTCCTAAAACTTCTTCACTTAGGCTGTGTTGATGTAATCGGCCTGGTGTTTGCCAGTCCAGTCTTGTGCTCTTTTCAGGATGGGATCTTTCCAGAACCACTGTAGGAAACAGTCATCAGACCTCTTCTGAAAAAGCTTTTATTAGACCAGAATTGCATGGCTAATTACAGGCCTGTTTCAAACCTTCCTTTCCTAGGAAAGTTATTGAGAAAGTGCTTGCAACCAAACTGGAAACCCATCTATGAACCAATGATATTTATGACACATTCCATTCAGGATTCATACTGAAACAACTCTTGTTCATGTGATAAATGATCTTCTGGTGATGAGAGACTAAGGATACTGTCCTATTTTGGACTCCTTGACCTCTCCAGGATTTGATACCATTGACCATGGGATCTGAATGGGGCACCTGAAGGATATCTGTGAACTGGGTGGCACAGTTCTCAGCTGGTTCAGATCTTTTCTAACTGGCAGGTCACAGAGAGTATCTTGAGGAGGGTTCTGCTCTCCCCAATGCACCTATCATGTGGGGTGCCACTATCCTATCTTCTATGTTGTTCACAGTGTTCATGCTGTCACTAGGTGACATAATCAGACAGCATGGCCTGGGTTATCACTGCTGTGCAGATGACACTCAACTCTACTTGTCCTATGCACCAGGTACTAAGGACCCATTATCTGTCATCAACAGATGTTTATCTGAGCTTCAAGAATGCATGATTGCCAGTTGGTTGAGGTTGAACCCTGATAAGACAGAAGTACTCATGGTGAATATTCATCATTGGAAGACAATTACAATGCAGCTAGGTTAACCAACTGGACTTAAGTGTGGGGGTTCTTCGTTACTAAACTTTATCCTTGTGCGGATTGCTGGTTTTGTACTTGACTGTGACTTGACCGGTAAACATCAGGTGTCAGTCATAATCAAATCTTAATTCTTCCACCTAACGAACATAGCCAGGATTAAGCACTTAGGGCCTCATGCAGTAAGCGTTGATAAGGGAAATATGGCCATGTTATAGCCAAAATTGGGTTTGAGATTCAGTAAGCGCCGATAAGTGCTTCATATCGCCAGGTTTCGGAGCCGATAATTTGGTTATGGCCAGTCGCCTGCCGATAAGCCTGTTTTCGACACTGATCGCCACTTTTTTAAATCGGCTGGATTCAACAAAAAAAAACAGCTTATCGGGGCTGATCGGCACTACGAAATTGAGATGTTATGGCCGATTTCTCCCGCCAACTAAAGTTGGCAGTTTGGACGGGAGAACGATCGCTAAGGCTGCCGGAACGGCACTTAGAAAAAAAACATCTTCTGTACATCAATGGAAGTCAATGGAGCGGGGACGTATAACAGTATAGTACTGTTTACGTTTCATTGCTCACAATACAAGGGGGATTTGCATTACAGTGTGGGGGCATTCCCTGCATTGTGTCACAGCTGATGTGTCTTATTTGCATAACATTCGACTTTTACATGTTTGCAGCATTTGCGGGTCACATTACTCATCATGTGATGATGTGGCAAGGGAAAATACTATACTACACTCTTAAAGGAGAACCTCACATCATATCACACATTTTACTCAACTCAGCGACAATTATTTACATGATGTCACACATGTCACACATGTCACTCATACACAGTATATTCATCTTCCTTTACATTACACAATGCTTGTAATGTGACACGCATCTTTAAACGTTCATGTACATCTGTCTTCTCATGTTTACATATACTTTTGGGTCCTCCCTATTTTCATGACGTCACTTATTGGACGCTCAATCACATTGCATGTTTACATTGTAACCGTTGCATTACAAGCACTTCAACCTAACTTATACACACATGTACAGTAATTCATCATTGGGACACCTTGTAAACTCATTCTATACCAACTATCCTCCTTACACAAATGCATGCATATGCACACGACTATTCATTGTTGCCAACATGTCACAATAACATGGATAATTACACATGTTACACA
Organism: Ascaphus truei; assembly: GCF_040206685.1. NCBI lineage: Eukaryota > Metazoa > Chordata > Amphibia > Anura > Ascaphidae > Ascaphus > Ascaphus truei. Next base: position 209,270,034 of record NC_134487.1, on the reverse strand, counting down.
AAACTTTTCCCACGTCAATCTCAGCCTTTTTGTCTCATTACATGACTGACTCTTGCGTTCACAAGTGTTACATGCATTGCACATGCAACTATTTATTTGCAAGCAATCTTTGTACAAAGCTTCACGTCACATCATTGCCAAATATCATCATTCCCTGCAGAATACACACAACAAATACTTAGAACAACAAGTGCACACAGCTTGCCACAGAAGTACTTTATTATGTTAATGTAACACCTTGCATTTTACTATGTCACCTGACATCATCACATACCTATTTAAAGGACGCACATTACCTGCTCATTCACAGCTACTCATTTCAAAATGTTGCGAATGTTTAGGAGACGGAGGAACATTCTTTTCTATGACATGCTTGATGATGAAGACAATCATATAGGGCAAGGGAGGGACACACCGAGGGACAGTGACAGTGACGCGGATACGACAGGGACAGGGAGAGGGACAGGCCGAGGGACAGGTAGAGGGACAGGAGATCAGAGGAGAAGACAGAGGAGACAACTTGTGCCTCGTCCGCGTCTGTACAGGGAGAGAACCCTGTTAGATGGGATGAGTGAGGAGGAGATTGTAAGTCGCTATCGTTTGAGTTCAGCAGCAATCTTAGCTCTTTATGAGGAGATAAGGGGGGATTTAGATTTTTTCACAGCCAGAGGTCGTGCAGTCCCTGGGCTTGTTAAAATGCTGTGCTCATTACATTATCTTGCTTCCGCGTCATACCAGACAACTGTGGGCATAGTGGGCGGGGTCTCGCAATCTACATTCTCGCGGGCCTTGACCCAGTTTCTCTATGCACTCAATAGACGCGCTAGGAATTATATTCATTTTCCTACAGAGGCGACAGAGTGGCTGGAAGTCAGGACTGGCTTTTATAATATAGCAGGGATACCATGTGTGCTGGGTGCAATCGATTGCACACATGTTGCTTTGATTGCACCTAGTCAGAGTGAGCATGTGTACCGCAATCGGAAGCACTACCATTCACTCAATGTACAGGTGGTATGTGATGCCACGATGAGGATAATGCATGTGGTACCCAAGTTCCCTGGTTCCAGTCACGATTCCTCTATCCTGAGGAACTCTTCAGTCTTCCATGCGTTCGAAGAGGGACATTTTGAACCTGGTTGGCTGCTGGGTGAGTACATATTTACATGTTCTAACACAAAACACATGTTGATTTAGGAATGTTGGCATTGTACAATTTGATCACTAATGTCAGCTTATGTGTGCTCCATTCATTATAGGTGACTCAGGATACGGAATTAGGCCGTGGCTCTTGACTCCGGTGCTAAACCCTCAAACTGAAGCAGAGGACAGGTACAATGCAGCCCATATATCTACAAGATCTGTTATAGAGAGGACATTTGGCCTACTCAAGACCAGGTTTAGGTGTCTGGACAGAACTGGTGGGGCTCTTCTATACAAGCCTCAAAAAGTGTCTGATATTATCCTTGCCTGTTGCATTTTGCACAATGTTGCACTCAGGCACAATGTACAGTCAGACCTAGCTGAGGCTTTGGTAGACGAGCATCCCACCCATGTAGCTGCTGAAAATGAACAAACAGCCAGTGGTGGCCAGACACGACAGAATCTCATCAATTCATTTTTTTCTTGTAAGTACAAACTCATATGTTCCTAGTACTACTTTTATAGTTTAATTATGTTATATTAACAATAATGTTTCTTTATATAACCTTCTGTTAGGACACAGATGAATATGGGTTGCACACCTTTCTTTTCTCTGCTGTGTGCACAAAGGGATGTGGCACCGGTATGTTATTGTTGCACAGGTTATATAATCCCTCTTCAATTGTACTTTAGTTGTGTGTATGTGAATACAACTTGGGTAACAAAGCAATAATATTTTAGCATTGTGTTATTCCTTATGCTAAGACAAAACACATATTATGCCCATAATCATTCATGCTTCTAGTATGCTTACATACAATGTTATTGGTGCAGTGTAACATGTACATCCATATGATGTGTACACCAGGCTGATTTACATTTTGAATGTCATGAAATATACATGGTGTTGTACATTTAACACCAAATACACACTTTGCTGTGTTGTTTACGGTACTGAAGATGGCATGTCAATGTTTGCAATTTATATATTGTTCCTTTGCATTATAGGTATATCTCCAGTATGACTGATCATGGTATGTATATTTGCTGACATCTCTCATAAGATGTGGCTACCTCAATCTTCCTATAATTATTGGAACTAAAAACACAACATATTGGTTTAAACACAAATGTTACATATATGTACTTTCTGTATCATGTATATGCATTTAGCTACTCTTGAGCTTTCATGTGCATTGTATTACAAAATGATTACTCACATTTCATCACATTTTATGTATGTTTCCTTATAATTTCCATTAATGTAATATAGAGGTGGTTGGAGAAAAGGGGATAACTGTACTTATTTGTTTACTTACGGGAGCACATTCATCACTAGCATAGACACACTTTTTAAGACAACTGTTTGTGTCTCTATCAATTGGTGTAGGATCCATGTATAACACCGACAAATGATAACACCAGCTTTATTATGGTAGCTTATATCATCATATTGACTATACTATGTATTTCTAAACGATTAATAAACACAGTAAACTATAGTTAGTTAGGTTAATGAAATATACACAGAAACGTACTTCATAACATGATGGTGATGTCATATTCAGAACATCATGCATTGGAGGGGACCATAACATCTGGCCAGTAACATTATTTGCTACAGTCCCAAACCATTTTATCTACATACCCATGTAACAAGAGATTTTAAAAATAAATGGCTACTTGGTTGTAAGTGTCCTTTACATTGGGAGAAGGAGTGGCTCAGTGAGTAAAGACACACACTGGCACTGATAGTTTGAAGCAGGGGAGTCTGGTTCAATTCCCGGTGTGGGCTCCTTGTGACCTTGGCCAAGTCACTTTATCTCCCTGTGCCTCATGCGGCAAAAAAACATTTGTACGTTCCACGGGCCAGGGACCTCAGGCTGAAACATGTGTCTGTAAATCGCTGCGTACAACTAGCAGCCCTATACATGAACATGCTCATATTATTATTATTATTGTTACATAGTTTCGACAGTCATACGTTCCATTACATATTAGAATACACAAATGTGTTAGCAGAGTGGGAATGGTTGTTATATATAAAACACACCATGTCATAAAATGTTAGTAGTCATTAAAGAACACTCAATAAAAATTCATGAGGCACTCTTTTGCAACATCATTATGTTAATTAAGTGCTTATGCAATATAGGCATAAGGGTATCACATTTTTAATTGTTTGTTAATAAGCGCTGCAAGCAATATAAAATTAGTTCCATATGTAGTATAGTAGTCGGTGGCTCCTCCTCACAATCATCTCATATAAAGGTAGACTCTTCTGAAATCATACATTGATCCGATTGTATCTTCCCCGACATCTCTGAAATACAGCAAACACATGATGGTCAAAGATGGCACCTTACTAGATATGCATCCGTGACAACGCGTTACGCAGCTCTATATGATTGTGTAGATACACACGTCACTCACTTATATGTTAGAAGTAAAACTGTTCATCAGTATGTAATGTTTCTTTAAATTTGTAGCAGGCATAACTATGTATAAGAAGTGAACGTTGCCTGTATACTGAAAGATGTGCGCGCACATCTTTGTGTGCGCACGCACTTCACGCTTGGCTCCACTAACTGTTAGCGCATGCGCAAAACAAAGCGTACGTTGTGCGTTCAATACATGTTGAAAATACCAGTAAACATAACATCTTTATTTCAAATACAATGAAGACGAAACTACATTCGTTCTAAACGAGTACATCTGTATTCTTTTTAAACAGACGTGTTTGAACAGAAAGCACGGCCGATAACACAATGCGCAAATGCAATACGTGTGACGTCATGTTAAGCCAGCGTGAAACGCACGCTAACACTCCTCCCACTCAATTAACATTCGGCTAACGCCCAGGGTACGCCTACAAACACTGAGCCGCACGCATCACACACTGCAGTTACCGTTACTATAACAAAACATGACAGCCAATAGGCTTTGAGGCGCGCACGTCGCTTGGGGGCGGGACTTACATCACTAATCCTTTTTAAGGACGCCTTGGCCCATGACAAGGGTCCCACGTCATACGTGGTGGACCCAGTTTTCAATGTTGTAGATGTTGCATGATAACAAAACAGGTATGTGTTAGAGTAATGGTAAAATGTTGCTAATATGTTTAAAGGGATAGGAAAGTACGTATATTTATTCCGTCAGCAATGTGTACTACTCTTTCAGGTCCTACTATATTGTATTAGGAAACAATTTGTTTGTGATCGCTACATGTTATGCAGTCTGCAATGTTACGCTGTATCCACGCATTGAAAGTGAAAATGGTGGTTACAAAAAAAAAAAAAATTTAAACGCAGAGTCAACGCATAACGATTGTTATATTTACCATTCTTCTAGAATTAACTCTTCGCCTGGCTGCAACTGGTCGCTCCAGAAATGCAAGCCATTTTCATCCACGCTTAACCCAACCGCTGAATCCAGTATGGCACATATCTCCTCCAGGATGCGCTCATAGGAATCGCCACTGCTTTCTTCAAATAATTGGTCGGGAGGTAGGTTCATTTCTTCCGGTTCCCATTCCAATGCAATTTCAGCTGAAAGGCTTGGTACATAATCATAGTACTTTTGTTCTTGTACAATGTGGGTTTCAGGAATGGAGGCTGCAGATATTGCAGCACGTATCGATTCAAACGGATCAGTAGTAGCGGATACATTGCTATTGCCATTAGGAATAAATATGCCTTTCACGACAATATAAGTGCCGTCTTTCAGGATAAATTGTTTTTCCGGGGCAATCTTCCAGAAACCATAGGTGTGTTGTAGCTTATCCTGGTCACGTTCAAAAAAGTCATTACTTGATAAAGTGAATCTTATTGAGGAATTAAAATTCCGTGCATGCTTACGGTCTTGGTAATAAGGATATTTTGCTCGAATGAAATCATCGATTTGGCGTGTGCTTGCTTTCTGTCCGCGACTGTTCAAGATGGCTTCACAGATCATGTACTTATACCCTAAAAGGGGATTAATATTGTTAACGAATTCATCAGCCATGTCTGAGTAGCACAAAAGCTGTGTGCAGGTCTGTGTTATTTGCTCATCAAAATGAATGTGCTGAATGGCTAACAAACTCCTGTTTTTCCTTGTCAAGGTCAACAAAACTAACTACTTTGACTCCTTATTTCAAACGCCAATTGGATTTGTTTGTCTAATTGGGTTAACAGTTGTGGTTCGTGATATGGGACTGTGGGAGAAACATTTCTCCTTCTTTTATCTCGTTTGTGAAAAACATCCCTAGACTGTGAATGCGTTCACATAGTGTTTTTTTGAAAACTAACAAAGACCAGTGTGTGAAAATATTTCTTAGCCAGGCATATCAGTAAAAACACACCTGCAAAAAGAAATGTTTTTTCCCCGCTTACATTTCTGTGTGTATGTGAAAGTCTGGTTAACTCCCTGTCTGCATGAGTTTAAATACGTGTGTATATATATATATATATATATATATATATATATATATATATATATATATATATATATATATATATATAAATATATCTCTTATAAAAATATATATATATTTATATATAATATTTTTTTTTTTTTTATATTGCAGGAGTACACACAACATTGATGGCATTAAGTATACCTTGTATGAAACCTATTTAAATGGTGAGAAACATGATTGAATTAAGTAATAAACATTTGTTTAAGCACAATACTGTTAGAGTCTCATACTTAGGATATTTCTCAAACATTAGGCCTGTATTATTAAAATAGTGTGCTTTCACAAGGAAGCATGAAGTGTATTAGTTTGTGTATACCAGTATATATATATATATATATATATATATATATATATATATATATATATATATATATATATATATATATATATATTTATTTATTTATTTATTTATTTATTTATTTATATATATATATATATATATATACACATATATACATATATATATACACATATATACATATATATATACACATATATACATATATATATACACATATATACATATATATATATACACATATATACATATATATATACACATATATACATATACACATATATACATATATATATATACACACTCAAACACTCACACTCACACTCACTCAGTGTGTGTGTGTGTGTGTGTGTGTGTGTGTGTGTGTGTGTATATATATTATTATACATTCTGAGATGTTATAGAAACGAACACACAACTGATTAAAGGACAAAATTACAATGGCCAAGCAAGGCAAAGGTAAGTAATAATTTACACATAATCCTGCTGTACACGTACAAGAAAGATGTTTGCACTTACTTAGGTGTTTTAATAATTGCATGTGACTAATATGCATATGCAATTCTTACATCAATTAACACACCCAAATGCAATGTTTTGCTGCAAAGTCAATGGCAGCTTCTCTAAACTTAGCAACTGGCTCCTGGTGGACCATTACTGAACAGACGATTACAACATAAATATTTATAACACAATTAATTATGAGTGTTAACATTTCCAAAACTTCACGTGTACAAGAACATAGTTGAAAGTTTGGAAACAACACAGTCTTCAGCATACATACAATAGTAATTAGATAATCTGAAGTCAACAAAACAAGGCCAAAGACATATTTTCTGAATTATAACATTTATTTTTTTTGTTCCTTTTGCGAGCGAGTAACAGGCCTGCTTGTTGTCTCTTGAATTTTCCTTTTTCTTTTGCCACCAACTTTAGGCACAACAGAGCCACTTTGAGTGGCCTCTGGCACTTCACGGGCAGGGCTTGTGGCCAGTGACTGTTCACCTACGGGGCTTGTGGCCAGTGACTCACCTACAGGGCTTGTGGCCAGTGACTCACTTACAGGGCTTGTGGGCAGTGATTCACCTACAGGGCTTTTGGGCAGCGATTCACCTACAGAGCTTTTGGGCAGCGACTCACCTACAGGGCTTTTGGGCAGCGATTCACCTACAGGGCTTTTGGGCAGCGACTCACCTACAGGGCTTTTGGGTAGTGACTGTTCACGGACAGGGCTTGTGCCCAGTGACACATGTGAGCAAGTTGGTAGACACTGCACAAGTGATGGTTGGTCTGTTTCATGTGTGTCTTGTTTTGTTTTTGTCGCCTCCTTTGTAGGTGTCTGCTGCTGAATTTGTACAGATGGCAGCGGTAGGATGTCATCAGGAACCTGCACAGCAATGTCTGCTACTTGACCGGTAACATTTGGGCCTGGTGAATGAATATCAGATGAATGTGGTGAAAACTGACCTGCATGAACAGATCCTGGCTGGGAGGTGTTGAATTGTGGTACATTAGTCATTCTCCAGTAATTAGCTTGTGTTTGCTGAACAACTAATGCTTCGAATGAGGTGTTGATTTTTTGCAACTGTTTAGGCACTTCAATGAAGACTCTGTGGAGATGTGCCAATTGTGATACTGTTTCTTCCTGCAGTCCAATCATCCTTTCCAGCACTGTCATCATGTCTGAATGGCGACGATTTTCTGCGTCCACTATTTTTCCCTCTGAAGCTACAATTGCATCGTATGTGGAAGTTGATGGACGATTTGGCGGTACAACAGTTTCTATTGGCACCTCTTCATGGTCACATGATTGTATTTCAGTCTCTTCTGTGGTGTCATCCTCATCATACTCATCATCCTCATCACCATGATGTTCTAAAAAGAAATGTACACATTATTAAATGGCATGTTAATGTATGCTGTGTTACTATGTAATTGTACTGTGTCCTAAGTAACACCTAACATGTTAGCATACGTTTTATAACCTCATTAAAAACTACCTTGACTTACGAATAATGTTTGGACTCAGTATGAAATATGAATGAATGAAAAGTTGCTCTAAACTCAGAAGTCCTACATGATAATTAACATCACTAACACAATACATGTTGCCTTACACTTAATTTTCACTGACACTAAGTAATCCTATTTAAAGAAGATGTGCAAAACAAATAATGCACATGACAACATAACATATAGAAGAGCACATATTATATGGCCAGCAAATGATACACTCACCTTCTAGTAGTGTTGAGCTGGCTGACCCAGGTGAAGACACTTGTTCCATCTCAGGTGACACATGTCCTCCAGGGGCAACTATATATAACAATAACATAAGTTTTACATTTACATGTGTAAATATTGAACAAACACTTATTGTATGTTCTGTATTTATGATTAACTAACAACATCAGTTCCTTAACCGAAAATGTGTGTGAAAGTGAACATAAATAGTTGTAATAACACTGTACATGCCTGTGTACTTAGAATTTTTGAGTTCCCTAACATACAACATACTATGTTTCTGCAGTAATGCGTGAGGATAAATAGATTAAATGAGTACATAAAAATCATATGTTGTGTAGTGATATCAGTATCATAATGTACATAACTATCATGAGATGACCATTCACAATGGTTATCATGAAGGTGGTCATATTGCAAAAAGTGTTGTTTTTGGTAGAGGATATGTGTGGTACATTAATCGAAGATGTGGCACACCTGAATGTGGCTGTGACTCAACAAGACAACACATGCAGTGTGTGATAATGTGTCTTTCATAGTAGTTCAACTATAGATATGAGTGAACTAATGTGTGACGTACGCTTTGATAAGTAATGAGTTGTTGGGGCATTTAGTAGCTAGAGTTAAGCTTTCAAATGAGTGTGATTAACTTCAGTTGTGCTATTCAGGTTGTAAGAAAGGTATTCCCTTCCCCAAAAAGCCTAATCAGCCACACCTTTCAATGACTTGAAACAGGTGCAAATGGTGTGAACTAAGTTGACCGTGAAATGAGGCTGTAATTAGTGTGTGTGCTGAACCCCACCCCCTCTATTGAAGTGTATGCTGTGATGAGATATTAATTGCAGCTGCTTTAACACAATGGTAGATGAGCTAAGTAGTCATCTGCAGTGTTTAAGTTATGAAAACAATGACATAACATATGATACGTGTGCCTCATTATGCTGTCTGTATATGACATAAAGCAAAAATGGACCTTTTCATAAGCAACTATAGATGTGTTAGTGCCAGTGATGTTTGTAGGCCGTTACATGCAATTTCTTTGATGCATGCTTAAAATAGGCAGTAATGTCATGTTTGTCGGAGTAAAATCAATAAAATACACAATAATATGATACATATTTCTGTTCTGTACCTGTAGCTACTAATAATTTCTCATGAACATGTGTTACACGTGTACTACCCTGTTGTTCCCCATCTTCGCCCACCATCAATTGCTTCCACTGCAGCTATGCATTTTGGGAATTCACATGTAAATGAGCACGCAATGGCACGTGCTATATTAGTTACTGCTTTTAGTAGGACTACTACATATATGTCTATTTTGAGATATATATATACAGAATCAGACATATACATATATAGATGCAGGTATGCTTATATTGTGAAGACAGTATAAAAAGCAGTGTAAATATGCAAAATAACTGTAAGCAACGACACGCCTAGTACAGTAATATTTATCACCTGCTGGAAATTGTGACGGATAAATTCCAATGTCACGGTCACCAGCCAAGCCTTCCACGACGACGGTAAGTAATTTTGGCCGAAGCAGCTCCTCCAATGGAGTCAATATGAGACGTTGTGGTGTGGGCCCACCTCCAGTGCCAGTAGCATGCACGCGTTGGTCTTGTATTTTCTTTTTCAATTTGGACCTAATATCATCAAATCTTTTCCGACAATGATACTTGTCCCTGACACTATTCCCACAGGCATTGACACCAATGACTATTGTGTCCCACATTTCTTTTTTGCTTGCTGCACTTGTCCGCCCTTGAAAAACATATAAAAGATATGAGGTAAATTAATAATAATATAAGCACCAGTTTCCTACACTGCTAGCTGTTCCAAGAGATAGCAAACATGCTGTTTTATGTGTAATATGTGCAGCACATGAGCATTGACTACTAAACCTATACATGTAAGCAAGGTTGCATTCATATTGTATGCAGTTCTGGCAAATTGACCGCCTGTGTTTATTTGTCCTTGTAAGGCATGATAAAAAGCTGTGTTTCCACACTAATGAACATAGAAAGATATTGTGTACCCATATTTGCATATGAACAAAACTCAGATGACCTAGGATCACATGTATTTGAATAATAAATGTAAAGTTACACTTACCTACTAAATGTCCATAGAGACTGTCATAGTGCTCCAGAATGCCAGTGACAAGAGCCCTATTTTCCTGGTCATTGAAGCGAGGATTACGTGGCTTCTCCACACGTTTTTTCCGAGCAGGTTTAGGGTCAGAGCTTGGCTGGTGCTGACTGGACTCTCCTTCTTCCAATGGAAGAGCCTCCAAAAGCTGGCCACCAGCAAGCACGCCACCACCAGACACCCCATCAGCAACTGCGCCACCAGCAGCACTCCCAGCACCAGCACTCCCACTCCTAGCACCAGCACTCCCACTCCTAGCACCAGCACTCACACTCCTAGCACCAGCACTCACACTCCTAGCACCAGCACTCCCAGCACCAGCACTCCCACTCACAGCAACAGCACTCCCACTCCCAGCACCAGCACTCCCACTCACAGCAACAGCACTCCCACTCCCAACAACAGCACTCCCACTCCCAACAACAGCACTCCCACTCCCAGCAACACCACTCGCAGCACCAGCACTCCCACTCCCAACAACAGCACTCCCACTCCCAGCAACACCACTCGGTGCACCAGCAACATCACTCCCCTGAACAGAACGTTCACTCCGACGCGTACTCGCACGAGTAGCACTCCCACTCCCACCAGCATCACTCTTCCCACGCTTTGCGGGCATACTTCCAGCACTCACAAAAAACAGACAAGAAATGTACAGGCAATCACACGACCCACTTCCACATATAAAACAAGACAAAGATGTAAACAAAACAACAAAGGACAAAGCTCACCCAATACACAACAAGTCTCTCAGTCAATATGCAAATGTTCAATCGTCCAGCTCTGTGCGTCTCTCTCTCTCTCACTCCCAACAACACAGAGAATGATTAGCAGTACACGTTGCCTTTAAATATGGCGCGCAATCAAAAACATGCTTGTTTCGCCTGATTCAGCAAGATTTGTGATTGTGCAACCTAACAGCACCCCGCCACGCACGCCGATACACCTGTGTGTGATCGGCTCATCATCGTGAGAGTGGGCGGATTTGTTTTCTGGTTGATTTTGAATGTATTCGGCACTTACTGCATACGGAGAGGGAAAAACGCCAATAACATGACTAATCGATAAGCTAGCCGATTTCACATAATCGTCGCTTAATGCATGAGGCCCTTAATCCCCTCAGATGATTTTACTATGCTTGTCCATTTCTGTGTGCCCTCACGTCTGGACTACTGCAATGCACTCTACCTGGGTCTTCAGAAAAAAAGAGCTACGCTGCCTGCAGCTGGTGCAGAATGCTGCTGTCAGGTTATTAACTAACCAGACTAATTATTGCCAGATGACACCTGGTCTCCATTCTCTGCACTGGCTGCCTGTAAAATAGAAATTAGTTTTCAAGATTTAAAGTCCTATATGGCTAGGGTTACAGCTATCTGAAAGAACTTCTAGTTCTCTAGACACCCATTCGCTCACTTCGATCTGCAGAAGAAGTAGTCCTAACAGTTCCTAGAATTTCCTTGACTTCCTTTGGGGCCCAAGCTTTAAGCCACGTGACTCCCATTATTTGGAAAAGATTGTCTCATACAGATGGAGAGGCCCCTTCCACAGAAATCAAGACCTACCTGTTTACCCAGGCATTTAATTAATGAACCACAACCTGTCAAGCATTTAATAGCTACAGTACCATCCCATCCTCTATTGTATCTTTCCTTGTGGTTGGTCTCTTTTATAACCTTAAATGTTTTCTTATTTTTCCTTTTTCTAACTGTGAAGTGTCATTGGGAGAAAAGCTCTAAATAAAGTTATTATTATTACACATACACAGTACAGTACAGACTGGCACACACATTGTCCTGCACAAACTTTGACACACACACACACACTAACCAGTAGATTCAAACATTCAGATGTGGTGCAATACAAGTTACTCCTGTGCATCACTTGGAGTGGGTGGACCACGGCCCAGCACAGGGGGGAATTTGCCAGAAGGATTAACACAGTAGCGGTCCCTGCATCTGAATGGGACTCCCACTTCGTTAATCCTACCAGGCCACCATAAGTCTAGAAGAGCTGCGCAGTGAGAGCAAATAGATGCAGTCCCTCTCTCTGTGTCTCCCCACACAGTTATTACAGCAGATCACACTGTTTTTATTATTATTTTTAGGACATAGGACTAAAGCAGGGCGTCTCCAGAGCTGAGCCACATTAATTTCATGATCGAGGTACAAGCCTCTGTATTGGGTGCCGGTATCTCCAGCAAGTTTAAATATCCCGTGTCACGGTCCACATGACTGGGCCATTTAAACTTGTAGGAGATACCGGCATCCCATAATGAGGCTTGTACCTCTGGAAGCAGGGGTCCCCAAACCTGAAAGTAACGTGGTTCAGCTCTGAACACTCCCTGATTCAATTCTATGGAGGCCTAACCACTCACCCCCTTCTAGACTAATTCCCCAAATACCTATTAGCCAAATGTGGCTAATAGCTGTTTTTGGTATTAACCAAAAATAAACCAAAATAAAATACACACACGGTACAGTAATTACCAAAAAAAAAAATTTGAAACATAAAATCATCGATTGTCACTGTGGATTACTAGACCCTCTAAATGGAGAGCCTAGATATCCACATTGGCAATCAATATTAACCTTTAATTTAAATAATACATTAATAATATACATTAATAACCCCCCCCTTCATTACCCCAGAGGCAACTAACCCTTTCATCCACCCCCTCTACACCCTATAACCCCCACCCCTCCACTACCACCACACAAAGTAATGGGCAAAAGCCCTAATAGCCAGATCTGACTAATAGCGCTTTTGCCCTTTCGAAAGCAATCAATGGGCACCATTTAGTTTTAAAAAAGCAGTACTTACATCTGCCAGGATGGAGGGCATCCTCATTCTCCTCTTCAGTGGTACAAACATTTAAAACACTATCTACTGGCCAGTAGCTATGAATTCCAATGCCCCTAGATGTTACAATCGTACCGATAATTCAGATGTTTCCTTTTTCATCACAGAATGCAGTGACCAGGCCCCAGCTATCAAATCTTTTATTTACAAACATTGGGGTACCCTCACTTTGGATCCCCTTATGCAAAAGATCACGAGTACAGGCCCACATGTAGTTTTCCGTAAAGCCCCCACACTGGGTAATGCATTCTCACCGAGTGTGCTCAGACCCACTACATCGGCTAAGTCCATGTCATCCTTTCCACAATTAAGGGGTCTTACAAATGTGGGCGATGCAAAATTTGCCCCAATATGGTTAGAGCTACGCATTTCTCAAATAGAGAGGGGAGATGCAGATTTAAGATTCAATCATATTTATCATGCATATCCAATTTTGTGATATACTTATTGACTTGCCAATGTACTAAACAATATGTTGGCTTAACAAGTCGGATGCTTAAGGTAAGGATTCTTGAGCACCTCAGGTTGAGCCGCAATAAGGATATGCTACACCCACTTTCCAGACATGTTAATTCATGTCCTTTGGGTTCAGCAGTATCTCTCCAATGTATTGCATTAGAACACGTTGCTCTACCCTCCCGCGGAGGAGATAGGATCAAAATTTTGTATCAACGTGAGGCACATTGGATATTCACTCTAAATACGCTGCAACCAAATGTACTGAATATAGACTGGGATCTCAAATGTTTCTTGTAATCACGTGTATTCTGCTGGTCTCAATTTTCAGTTTGTTTTACAATTCATCCAATGTTCATTATGTGCTCCTTCCCTTCTGTCTTTCCCTTCTCCTTTTTCCCCTCTTCTCAACCCCCCCCCCCCCATTATATGTCCCTTTCCCTTTCCCCACCCTTTTTCCCTTCCCCCCACCCCTTTCCCAGGTTATGAAGACAAGTCCTTTATTCTTGTATAATATGTTACCATTTATTATTGTGGTGCATCCAGTTGAAGATTAGACCTGTACTTTGTATCCTTTCCTTCCTGTGTTTCCAGATTGAAGTTTTACTTATTTTATTATTTTTTATATATCAAGCCCTTGTTTTTTGTGCTGTGGTTTTGACATTTTGTCTGAGGGTTTTTTTTTACCTAACCCTCTAGGCATTTATGTATAAATAAGGATAACTAACGTTTGATTTACAGCATTATGTCAACTGTGATTAATTATTTACACAGAGTATGTCTTTTTCACACAGCTGATACAGAGCTCATTAGCCCTAGTTCGCGGGCTTTTTTATTCAAATGTCGGGTTCTGCAGTCACCACCTTCACTCCAAGACAAAGCGCTCTCCAGCGTGAAACGCGTAGAGGAGGAGGTGGTGATGTTAGCCTGCTTCCTTGTGTGTGCCATGTACCAATAAAGCTTGTTTAATACCGGAACTCCAGAGAATTTTGACCATCTGTTGCTGTGGCGCCGTTCTCCATTCATCATTACTGGCCAGTAACCCCTTAATTACCTTAGTGGGTAGTAATCGTGATGTAATTAAGGGGTTAAACCCGCCTGCTCCTTCTGGGGAGGCCAAACCACCCACCCATGGGCAATTACCCCAATCACCCACCCCTTCTACCCCCATCACCACACACAGGGCAGCCCTGAACTCTGCAGGGGGGGGGGGGGAAGCCTCTTAAGGAAATAATATTTTCTCTTGCATGGCAAATGGTTTCATAACATATTAATTTTCAGACATCTAGTTTAAAGTGAGATATTCCATGACATGGAATATTCATGGAATATTCATCAGCGTCTGATGTTGAGAAGCACGGTTGAAAATAACTATCTTGACTAATGGCTGTTTGGCTTAGCTTCTTGAAGAACATGTGATTCTGTTTGCTGCAATTCAGTTCCTTCTACAGTAACTGAGCCAAAGGAGATCATTCATGAAGAACCCTAGTGAAATGTAAATGTTTTTGTAATTTCTGTGTTTCTTGTCAATAAACTAAGATGCATACATTTTTCTAGCAGAAAGAAGATATCCCTACCCCGCAGACTACAGTTATGAAGAGTGTGGCAATTGATATGCTTTATAAAATTGAAGATGTTCCACCCTGGTATCTTTGCATTTTCCTTGGATTACAGGTACAATATGCTTAATTAGAAAAATAGTTTTCCTACTGTATGAATTTTATCTGTCTTATTCTTAAGGATTTTAAAGGCTTACTTGACTTGCTCTTGATGATGCCAATTTCCACCTATATTGAAAATGGGATATACTGTACTATTTTTGTGACACAATTATTTCATATTGTCCCTAGAAATATGTATTTGAAATATGTGTTGTTCATGTTAAAATAAAAATCCCTTTATTTTGACATAGTGACTTTCATTGTTGACTTAATTTATAAAGAAAAAAATTAAGTAAATCACAAAACACTATTCTATTTAATGGTACTTTGCTTTGAATAGCAAACAAGAAGAGAAAAGGAATGCAGCTTAAAAAAATCTCTTTTTCTATTCATACTGTGCATTTGAAAAAATACCAATAATTCGTTTTTGTCACCTGCATCAACATATACAGTGTTGTACTCCCAACACTTTTTACAATTTCTTAATCTATCTTCAGATGGTATGGGGAGGAAGCCCAAGTGATAACTACAAATGTGTTCTCTAATTTAACCACTGTGTATCAATCCTATATTTAAACTATTTTTGGCTTTAACTACACACTTAATCTAACTGTACTTTCAACATTATGGTGGTACCATATTAAAAGTCTTTGCAAAATGTAAGTGGACCACTGCAACTGCATTGCCATAAATTCCTAATTACCCCTCAAAGAAACTATAAAGGTTAGTTTGGCATGACATATCCCTCATAAATCTATGCTATTACAAATAATTTTATTATCCAAAATGTATTGCTCAGTATTATCCCTTAATACATCTCCAAGTAGCTTCCCCACTATTCATGTCAGGCTTACAAGTCTGTAATTTCCTGGTTATTATCTAGTATCTTTTCAAATACAGGCACCACGTCTGCTTTACTCTTGCGTAATAGAGACATCGAATATTACAACAAAAGACAAAAATTCCTAATGTTACATCCAATATGACAAAAAATATATAGTTAAATACTTAACTGTTTGTCTTCTCATAAGTAATGGTCATATAGTTAAACTCTATGGCCAAAGCATTATAAGCGCAGCCCTGCTAAGGCATGGCCCATTTGCAGGTCCTAACACTATCTGTCTTGTCTTTTGTTGTATACATTTGGTCACACCCAATAGCACTCCTTTTGACACAAATATATTATATGGTGTGGTGGGTGTTGGGGTTAAAGCTTGCAGGGATTGTGTGTCCTTGAGTATTAAATATATAATAGTTTAGTTATGAATTAACTTAGCTCCTTAAGAACCTATGTTATGATCACTGTTTTCCAAATATTCCCCTCACTTAAATATTTGTTATCACTTCTACATTGTTGGATATTAATAGGTTCAGTAATGCCCTTTCCTAGTTTCATCATAAATAAGGTAGCATACTTAAGCACCTATATTCTTTAGATATAATGCTAATTCCATTACTCATCAAAATCACCCATAATAAAAACATGACCTAGTTTTTCTGCATTTATTATCTGTAGCAATAGTTTCTAATATGTGGTGGTCTATAGCAGATCCCTACAAACATTTTTATTGCACTTGTACCTCCACTGGAAATTGTAATCTATACAGTCTCTACATTTGCACCAATCCCTTCACAAACACCTTCTCTTGTAGTAGGTTTTAAATGTGGTTTTACATACGTAACAGGGTATGTCCAGCTGTACCTGTTTCTCCCCACATAGTGTATCTGCTATGTAAGTCATGTTAAGATCCAGGCATTAGCAGGTTAATCTGTGGGCCCTTGACCCCCCTTTCTGCTTCCCCAGAAAGTGAAGGAACGTAGGTGGTGTCTCGTGGCCTGTGTACAGCCTCTTGTAGGTGAGTACAGTCCATGAGTCCGCCCCTTCCAGAAGTTTCGAAGAGGAGTAGGCTAAAGTTAGTGGCAGTCTTTCTCTCTCAGCCCTGAGAGCAGGAGGCAGAGGAGTCTTCCTCTCCACCTTGGAGAGAGAGGATTCAGGAGAGTGTCCCTCTCTGATCCCTAGCTAGGGGGAAGAAGGGTGATGTGATGGTGGGAACAGTGAGTGTTCCCTATGGCGGGGTAATCTTGTTCACTTGGCTGGCTAGCCAAGACCACCTGGAGCAGTGGAAGTAAAGCACCGTCCAGAATTCCTGGGGCATATACAGAAGAGTATGCTGCTCAGCTGATTGATGCTGAATAAAGATCCTGCAAATATACCTCAGCCTAAGGTGTCAGTTCCTGGGCTTGGTGAAGGTATGTGTCTAGTGATGGGGGCTGACGCCTACACATCGTGGGAGCCATCACTACCGGAGGCGCTGATAACACAAAGATGAACCAGAGTCCTGTGAGAGACAGTCCTGTCCAAGTCTCATAACATCTGCAGACCACTCAGACCTCCTGCGAACCAACAGGTGAAGCACCAAAACAGCGAGGTAATGCGCCCTTTCCCGCACACTGGTCCCTAGGTGAGGTTGGGGGAGACGTGTCACACATATAAAAACGGTCCACCACCTCTTCTATTTGCCTTATCAATCCACAAAAGTGAATACCCCTGTAATGTAACTGCCCAGTCATGAGTTTCATCCCTCCAAGTTTCAGAAATGCCCATCATAACAGATCGCTCTTTTCTTGATATTATTTCCAGCTCTCTCATTTTATCTGCCAGGCTTCTTGCATTTGTTTTTATCTGCCACTCCCTTTCTCCTCATTGGGACTTTAGTCTTTATAGGTTTTCTTGTATTATCCATATTTAATATAGGTGCCTCACTGTCACCCAATGACACATAACTACTTCCCAGTTCTGGTCTATTCTGTCTAGCCAATAACTGTAAGGATTGGGCTTCGGTCCTGCCCCCATGAAGTGGCCCGTGATGAGACAGGTGACGCACCTCACACTGAGGTTGCACACAGGTGCAGTGCGGCCAGGCGGGAAGTCACCACATGGATTTGGCTTAGGCTCTGTCCCCATGATGCATCCCGTGATGCCACGGAGAAGCTTCCTTGCGCACCTACACGCCGGCGCTGTGTTGCCAGGGACACGCACGGGTTTAACACAATTACCTCCAATTACTCCACACCTGTGGTACACTCCGCCCCTGTTTACCAGTGGAGAGAATACGTATGATTATTCATCTCTTACAGCCTGGTGCAGCCCTGTTATTGGCTGTCACTCCCTTAAATGCTTAGCCAGCCCTCCTCTAAGTTGGCTGAGCATAACCTTAGTGTTGTACCTGTGCTTGCCTCAAGCAACTTGTTTGCCTTGTCTTTGGATTCCTGCCTGCTGCTTTTTCGTTGTACCTGACCCTTGCTTGTTCCTGGACCTCTGCCTTCTCTGACCCTTGACCTTGGCTTGTTTTTGGACTCCGACCTTCTGGATTCCTGGATCCCGGCTACGCACTACGACCATCCGACTTCTGCAACCCCAGACCACGTGATTACCACGACCATCCAACTTCTCCATCCCCAGACCACGGCGAGTATCACGACCATTGTAACTTCTCCTACTCTGACCCGGCTACACGACTACGACTCTGAAATCCGGACATGGTGCACGGTTGTTTGTCAGTGTATTCAAACATCCCCACCTCTGCCTTGCGGTCCCATCCTGTTTGTGGTGAGCACTCGTTACAATAACTTGTTGATTGTTGCTCCCTCCTAGTTAAAATGTACTTTAACCTTCTAATTATTAGATGATGACTTGTTGTTGTGATGTAATCCATCCCTACCATAGAAAGATAAAATAGAACCGATCAGAAAAGTGCTCCAAGTGCTCTAAAAACCCAAACCATCCTTTATACACTAATTTCTTAGCCATGCATTAACCTCTCTCAGCTTCAACTTTCTCCCTGGGATAGCGCATGACACTGGTAGTATTACAGGAAAATACTACCTTTAAGGTCCTTGATGTAATTATTAGAACCCTCCATCTTCCTTTAACTTTGTCATTAGTGCCAACATGTACCATGACTGGTTGGCCATTCCCAGCTCCTCCTAACAATTTGTCTACCCAATCCTTAGTATGTCAAACCCAAGCAACCAAGAGACAATAAACAGTTCAGATCAATCAGTCTAATGATTGAGTCCCCTGCCACCACAACCTGTCTAGGTTCCTCAGTATCCTGAATTCCTCTGTGCTGGAGGGACTATTTCCCTGGCTGCTAGAGGAATTGGTCTGCCCCAGCATTGCCATTCTTTCCCGAACCCCTCCAATATCTTCATTCAATTGGGCAAATCTATTGGGATGAGACAGCTCAGCACTGGCCTGCCTCTCGCTCTTTCCGTGCTCACTGTTATCCAGCTATTTACCTACTCCTATGTTACAGTTCTAGCCTTCACACATCTACTCCCAGGAAAGGCTACTCCAAGTGCACATACATGTGGCAAGATGTGCATGGAGTTGCATTCTCAATCTTGCTTAAAGATTCTGCAGGGAATAAATATATGTAGCTATGGAGTAACGTGATAACTAAAAATGAATTCCTCAATGTCATTGCTTCTTTCAATCCAATGTTTAAAATCCTTCTGAATTTACATTCCCACTTAATCCAACTGTAAACAAACTGTGCCTGAGGCAAACAGTTCAGCTTAAACATTGCTAGCAAGTTCAAGTGCTTGTCACACTCCTCTGTTAAAATCACAGCTACACAACAATCAGGTGTGTCAGGAAAGAAATTAACTCATACACCTACATCTACTGTAACTATTCTCAGACCAAGCAGTCAAATAAGTTTATTGAAAATTTATAAACCTGAGACAATTAAAAGTAAATTAACACAATATACCCTCTCCAAGGTCCCAGACACACTAATATAAAGAAATGAGGCCGGGCCCGCTGCGAGGGGAGGCTGCCGCGCTGCACGGTGAGTTTTTCCAGTCTGCAAGAAAATTGTGAGGGGAACTAGTGACGAAGCGCTAGGCCACGCCCCCCGGCGGTTCAGCCAATCAGGGCGAACCTGCCGGGTGATGTCACGGCTGCGCCCCCGTCACTCCCCTGTCACCCTCCCCCCCTGTCTTTCCCCATGCAGCTCTTTGCAGACCAAGGAATTCGGCTGCACGCACCGCCAGCCTAGCAGGCACACGTGCAGCGCAGGCACTGTGGCTATAGCCTTAGTTTGGTTATACCAGATTGGCCAACCAATCAGATTATCAAAATCTCATTAGTCCTAGGATTTAAAGAGCACAAAGAACAATCAACTTAAGCTGCATTCCAGTGCAACAGTAAATAAAATGAAAGTGTGCTTAATTCGGAGGATTATTTTAACAGAAAGCAGATGGAGGGATACTGATCAGAGCACCGAGTCTGATGCACACCGGGTGGCAAACTCTGACACCATCACAGTGGACTTGGCATAGCTGAACTCTGCCTGGATAAGGGACCGCACCAGCATCTGGAACATCACCATGATGTTCATTGGAACCGCGCCTTCCAAACTCTGCTTTCTAGTCTCATATACAGTATGGCTAGTTTAGCCAATGCTAGGAGCCGGTTGGTGAGGAACTCCATTACGCTTATTGTTCCAGCACACTGGGCACTCAAAATAAAGGGATGAGGGGAAAAGTGCAATCAGAACTGCAGGAGAAGGCACCTCACTGTGAAAAAGAGAGGCTGAAGTCTAGCACACAAGAAGTAAATATTATACACAGACTCCCGCTTGCCACAAAATCAGAAAATGGCAGAGGAAACTATGAAGTGAGCCAAGTACTCTCCCATTCTCAGTGTATCATGGATAAACCTCCAACTCAGAACCCCGTTGGGGCGGGGAACCAACTCTGAATAGCGTTCCCTCCACTGGTGTCTCTGCCCCTTGTTAGCTGGTAGAACTACACCTCCACATGGTATCAGGTTGGTGACAAGGGCAAGGAAGTGCACTACTGTATACAGCCCCTTCTTTGGCATGCCACATTAACATGCCGAGGACATGTCCTCCAACCTGCTATGCTTGGGAATGGGAGGAGCCTGAGTGGGTTAGGGCCTACACATAGACCTAAAGAGCTGCGGGTGCAAGGTGGGCATTGCTCTCCAGTCTGCAATACCTGCCTCTACCCAGTCCTGTAACTCACCATCCAGGAAATCCCCGACTCTGGCCAGTAGGGACAGAATTAGTCGGCAACGGATATAGGGCGACTCCAATATCTGATTCCCCCTGCTGGATTTAATCCAGCAGGAGCTTGAAAAGGAAATAACCCCCCATCACCACCTTTCCATTCCTGGTCATGGGGGAGGAAAGAGAAACACCTACTTTTGTGAGAGTGACAATATTTATACCCTTTGGGTGTGATTGTAACTATGTCTCATAACAAAACAGATCTGGATACTGATAGGCCACCACATCCAGTATGTGGCCGAATCAGTACCCACCCCTCAGGCTGACACTCTCTGGCTGTTGCTAGGCCCGCCCTTGGATACATCTAATGTATCCAAGGCTGCAAAAGCGCACAAGGCCTTTTTGAAGGAATTAGTCGATCCACTGCCCGCACCTATCAGGACTTTCACTGGTAGGGCCCAGGAAAAGAAGTAGCAGCCGGAGGCTAGGCTACATTTGCATGAGGTTTTATTATTGTTATTTATTTCTGAGCACTGGCTGATATGTATTACAAGTGCTAGGTCATTTATTACTATACACTTTGTTTTTAAAAATTATACATGCTGAAGTCGCAGCATGAGGCAGTATTTTTATGGTTCACTAGATTCTTTAAGGTTCATTGGAGTGGCAGCTAGATATTGCTGCCCATCATTCAGTGCCAGCTGGGTAGTCTATGTGACAGTCTTCATGGTTGAATGGGTTAATACCTAATTGCCAAGGTTCACTAAAACTATCATTTATATATGAGCCGAGGAGTCAGTCACATAGTGACTCAGTCTGTCTGTTGTAAGGATTTTAATGATTTGATCAGCTTTATGTATATGTCAGAAATATGTGAAGTTTATTTATGTTAATACAAGAATCAAGTCTGCCCTTAGGGCAATGGTACATATTGTTTAATTATTCTGTATTCTGAGTTGCTCGTGTGGCATTGACAAATTCCAGACTTAGTGATAGGAGTATCCCTAATACAGTCACTTTCTGTATATGACATTAGGTGCATGATACTGTAGCATCAGTGTCTTTTATAATATGTGGTATGACAAAATTGGAGGTGATACAATCAGGAGGAGATTATGGACAATTAACAGACTTTTACCACCATCATACGCATTATTCAATCAACGGATCGGTATTTAAATTTCTCCAGACCCGGTACACAGAACTATTGAGCTTGACGAAGCAGGAGTACCTGCGAAACGCTTAGCGCCATTCTGTGTACATTTGTGAGCATCGGTGGCCATCGTACTTTCTCAAAGGATCTGCGTTTCAGCAGCCTTACCGGACCCGGTAGCAAGAGCCAAGCAGTTCTGCAGAGAACCTGGAGAGTGTTGTCACGACAAATGAAGTTAACTATGTAAGTCCACTGTTATTTCTTGTACAATTAAATTTCTATTTTTAATTACTGTCTCCTCGATATTCCTGTTGGTCGGAGGAATCGGGTGTAAACCAAGGAGTAACAGACTTGGCATGTATGCCTGAGCTGGCAACACACAACCAGAGGAACTAAGACTGTGCGAGAACATCTTTAAAGAAATCAAACATCACTTGTGTACTCACACATGGCCGTGTGAGTATTATTACTACACTCACCGTACTACCATATTACCACCACTATCACTGTTCCTACTGTTTCAAGTTTATCTATCTGTGGACATCTTTATTTTTGTCTCAATATTTGCATTATCTATGACATCTATCTTGTGTCTCACAAACTAACTTTGTGCTCCCCTATTTTTTCATATGTTTCCAAGGATCCAGGAAGGATCCTTTTGGGTTGAGCTACAGTAATTAGAATAACCGCAAGTAGTTCCTTCCCTGGGGTGAACTTGGGGGACTACTGTAAGTTAGTATTGTTATTACTTTTATATTGCATCAGAGTACATTTTGAGCTAGCGCCCTGTCTTTTCGTCCAAAGCTGGATAGGTACAGCCTGTCAGTCAAGTGCCAGGATACTTATTCACCACACACCATAATGTAGGTGAACTCAGTGAATGTCATGGGATGTTGTTCTCGCCAGACGTCAACCAAGGAGCTGTAGGTGATAATTTCTCACTTAATTTTTACCCCTGAAGAAGTTTGCGCAAGTGCACGAAACGCGTAGGGCAAAGTTCAAAGTTCATTTGACGGAGTGACGAGAGCAGCGTGGCAGACGCGAGTCGGAGATGGAAGGAGTATTCAACCACAAGGTCCGCCCACCAGTGACAGAGCATCCGCCCCAGAGATGCGGGGAACCATAGGAGTGTATTCAAGAAGCGCTCCACTGTGTGACCGGAGGGAGAGCATTCACCGTCTCATGACCGACTTCCACTGCCTGCTTACTTCTACATTTCTGTGAGTAGGGTCCTCGTTTTAGACCCCCCGGACCGGCGGTCTCTCAGTCATCCGCATATTTACTATTTTATGTTGTTTTATCTCTTATTAAATTAGCTTTTATTAATTTCAGCTTTGCTATTGTTTTTCATATTTGTTGGGTAGTGTCTTGTCTTGTATTGTTTGTCTTATTTGTTGTACAAGTGATTTGTTTGTATCTGTATGTGTGTCAGTCTTAGGGCTACATTTGTTGGGATATTGCACTATTATTTTGTTTGTGTTTTTTCCACATATCACGAAACCCACGGCGGAAGCCACATTAGACCATCTGGCACTCAAGGATCAGAAGGGTCTACATTATTGGGACACTTATCTTCACATATTGGACTTCCAATTCACAAGATTGGACTTGTAAGGCGCCGGTTTCTCTTTTTGTTTTAATCTCCCACAATGCCAACGTGGAGACGAGAAAGTCTCTTCTCCATTATGGGCCAGAGCCTCGAGTGTGCAGTGGAAATCCCCCCTGAGAACCACATGTCACGGGAGACCAGGACTTTTAACACCTTTTAACCGGGATCATTCAATAGGCAAAACAAGGTAGTGGAATAAAATGATTTTTTTTTCGGGTAAACCCACGTACACACACTGAAAAAAAAATACAGGCAGAATTCACATTTACTGGGGGTGAAAACTAGCCTCAAATAGGTGCAGGGTGCCTGCTTCGGAAAGGCTTAGCCTGAAGGGAAATCATCCCGTGCTTCCTGGTCCTGTTTTCGGCTAAAAACCCTAGCCGTGACCGCTAAGTTCTATTTTGAGAACTTGGACCTAGCGTCTGACATAGCCTCAGCTAGGTAGACTTTCTTAGCTTCAGAATGAAGCCGACTGCTCTGCTATTCGCAAAAGAGCAACTTTGAAAAGCCCGCCTTTGCATTTCTCAAGTCACTAGATGGTCTGGTTCTCTGCCTCGGTCATCTCCTTACATACCCACCGCGGTTCTATAACATGGAAGTAGGAGGAGCGACCAATCAGAGCGTGGGAATTCCCCTACACTAGCCAATAGAAACAGGGGCTGGTCTCTTAGCTGATGTCAGAGGAGGAGGAAAGCCATCTCGAAAAGCCGGGTGAGCGGGAAATACGAATTAGTCAAAGGGAAATGCGCCTACGAGCTGCATCTTCCCCCAGATATCCCATTGCCAGCCGCTGGGCAGGCTCCATCAGGTCTGGCAGACCCAAAAGATGTCCCCACAGGGTGCCCTTTGTTCTCTGGACCTGGCAAATCGCCCTTCCCCTCTCACCAAACGGTTTTTTCACCTCTGGACATCCTCTCTCCTTTGAGCTCCGATGTCTATGCAGACATCATGGCACCTTTGTAGATTCCCGGGCTGACTGTATAGACATTTATACAGTATTGCTCAAAACATTATAAAACATGTTTTAATAAAGTATATGTCTTGGGGAACCTTATACATGTGAGCAAAATTGGTCTGGGATACTTGGGCTTGAAAACCAGGATTCTGGGGACACTGTGTAGTCCTGGTGTAATTCACCTCGCATACCCTCAAATCATGCTTGCCCATCGGGAGGAATTACGGTAACTTCGTCCTCCAAACTCCTGCAAACAAAACAAATGCATTTTGACCCAAATATTCCACCTAAAACTTACACTCCCGAAGTTTTATGTTTTTGGGGAAAGGGGAACAGGTAAATCCTAAAACAGGTCAGGTTTTCCCTATACTTTGCATGGGACTTCCATACACATACACCATCTTCATCTACAGATGGGTCCCCACAAATCATACATGATCTGCGGGTAAAATACCGGTAACACCGGTCAGCAACATTTTATACAGATTTTAAATCTAGTTTCCTCCAAATATCCACCCTTAAACTCCCGTTTGCAAAGTCCCTGTTCTGCAGCTATTTCCCACCAGGAGACCTAACCCCACATGCCATGCCTAGTGTATGAGCCTACAGGGAACAGTAAAATGGGTACAGGGAAACATATTAGAGGGCAATGCTAGACCCAAGAGTTGACACTTCAGCCCTTGACACACGGTCTTAGGGGCAGCCAGCCGGGCTTCCCCTTTATTTATGAAGGTCGGCTACCCCCTACCGTCACACCACACACTCGTCCATGTTGACTTTTTCCAAATAGTCAGACAGTCTAGCGAAGCATCATAATCTCAGTGGCCTGGCAGGCGAAGCATACATGTTCAAGAATTGAATGTGCAGTCCTCATGCCAAACCCTGAGTAAATGGCCATGAACAAAAGCTTTGGCAAGTAGAAGCTCTGGCACAAAGTATTCTGAGAACAGCCTTGCTAAATGAATAACTGGACAAGACCAAGACACCCTGTGTGAAAAGAACTCCAGCTGCCACTTTGGAGTCTTCAAATGGCAAATGTAAAATAGGGTTCTATGTCCTGTTGATTTTAAACTTCCTCTTCCCAGAAGAAGGTATAACTTCCCCCCTGTACCCAACCCCCACCCCCACCGCACAGAGGGAAGTGCTCATATTAAAGTAGGATGTGATTTGGGGGAGACAGGGAAAAACGCCTACACACCGGGTGCCAGGTTGTAGTGAACTCAGTTAACAAGGTGCCTTGGCAGAGGGAGGAGTGGGTGCCGGAACCAAGACAGGTTTCATATGCCCTTGGGGCAGCACTTGCTAACATGCCCCAGCTCCTTACATAGGAAGCAGCTCACTTCTTCCAGTCCATAGTATACCCTGTAGGTAATACCATAATTGGGAAAACCAAATAACCCCTCCATGAACTCTGTGCCCGATGGCAACTGCAGATGCACATGCCACATAAAGGAGAGCACCAGCCTCAGCACCGTATCCCTTCAGCCCAGCGGTATTTTAATGATTGGAGATTTTATGTCACACATGTACCGGCTCATGAGGCAGTCCAGGAGGAAGGGGGGCATGTTGGATAGTCTAATCTTTGTATCCAGCCCTTTCAGGGATTAAATAGGTCTCTCATACAGCAATGTTCCACTACACCAGTGTGTGAGGCAGCCAGCATACGTAGAAAGAAACCCCGTTCCTGTTCATATTTCTGGCTGCCACCACTGCTGAGGGTCCAACAATTTCAGCCACAGCCCTTAAAAATGCATCAATGCCCTGGCCAGGTGAAATAGTGCACTTCGCCCAATGCTTCCTGCTTAATACAGGTTCAGCCCAGCTGTGTTGTTGCTGGGTCTAGTGTCTGCAGCGACCACCTGCCCATGATGTGGCTGGAGCGGCAGGGGTTTAGCTGCTAACAAGAGCTAGTGGAGGTGCAGCCAGATCACTGCATAGTGTAGGTGCAGGGCTGTGGCTTATGGTGTTAGTGAGTGGGGCTTTGGGAGTAGAGGGCCTGGGTGAAGCCTCCCCTGCCTTATTAGCCTTCCTCTACTTAGACATGATGTTGCTCTATACAATCAGGGGAGGAAGTAGTGCCTGTGGAGAAAGATGGAGCTGTCCCTTTAAGAACCAATTAAGCCTACACTGCTGAGAGAGAAATGCAGGCAGTTTTTAAAAGCCTTGCAGGTTTGCTTTATTTTTTAACTCCTCTCTTCACAGCAAGCAGGCTAGGGTGACCAGATTTTGAAAATGAAAAACCGGGACACATAAAAATTATCAATACAACAAATTACATGATTAAAAAAATGAATATTATGATATTTATCTAATAGTGTCACCATTGATGATTCATTCTACCTCTTCCCATTCTCTCTCTACCTTCTCCCCCATTCCCTCTATCCCTCCCCCCCCCCATTTTCTCTCACCCCACCAGTCTCTCTCCCTTCCCTCCCCCCGTTTCACTCCCTTCCTCCCCTCATTCTCTCCCCATCCCCCCATTCTCTCTCTTTTCCTCCGCTCCTCCATTTTCTCTCTCTCAATCCCCTCCTCTATTCTCTCCCTCCCCTGTCCATTCTCTCTCTGACCTGCACAGACACACAGCCACTGATCTGCACAGCCACTGATCTGCACAGCCACTTACCCTGCACAGACCCAGACCCTGACCCTGCACAGACCCAGACCCTGACCCTGCACAGACCCAGACCCTGACCCTGCACAGACCCAGACCCTGACCTTGCACAGACCCTGACCTTGCACAGACCCTGACGTTGCACAGACCCAGACCTTGCACAGACCCTGCCCCATGCACAGACCCTGACCCTGCACAGACCCTGACCCTGCACAGACCCTGACCCTGCACAGCCACTCACCCTGCACAGACCCTGTCCCTGCACAGACCCTGCCCCTGCACAGACCCTGCCCCTGCACAGACCCTGCCCCTGCACAGACCCTGCCCCTGCACAGACCCTGCCCCTGCACAGACCCTGCGCTGCACAGACCCTGTCCCTGCACAGACCCTGATACTGACCCTGCACCTGCACAGCCACTGACCCTGCACAGCTACTGCCCCTGCCCCATGCACAGACCCTGCCCCATGCACAGACCCTGCCCCATGCAAGGACCCTGCCCCATGCAAGGACCCTGCCCCATGCAAGGACCCTGCCCCATGCAAGGACCGTGCCCCATGCACAGACCCTGCCCCATGCACAGACCCTGCCCCATGCACAGACCCTGACCCTGCAAAGACACACTGACCCTGCACAGACACACACTGACCCTGCACCGAGACACTGACACACTGACCCTGACACACTGACCCTGCACTGAGACACTGACCCTGCACTAACACACTGACACACTGACCCTGTACTGAGACACTGACACACTGACCCTGTACTGA
This sequence comes from Ascaphus truei, assembly GCF_040206685.1. Lineage (NCBI taxonomy): Eukaryota > Metazoa > Chordata > Amphibia > Anura > Ascaphidae > Ascaphus > Ascaphus truei. The sequence goes on along the minus strand of NC_134487.1, from coordinate 209,241,620 downwards.
GACACTGACACACTGACCCTGCATTGAGACACTGAGACACTGACACACTGACCCTGCACTGAGACACTGACCCTGTACTGAGACACTGACACATTGACCCTGCACTGAGACACTGACACACTGACACACTGACCCTGTACTGAGACACTGACACATTGACCCTGCACTGAGACACTGACACACTGACACACTGACCATGCACTGAGACACTGACCCTGCACTGAGACACTGACACACTGACCCTGCGGACACACACTGACCCTGTACTGAGACACTGACCCTGTACTGAGACACTGACCCTGTACTGAGACACTGACCCTGTACTGAGACACTGACCCTGTACTGAGACACTGACCCTGTACTGAGACACTGACCCTGTACTGAGACACTGACCCTGTACTGAGACACTGAGACACTGACCCTGCACTTAGACACTGACACACCGACCCTGTACTGAGACACTGACTCACTGACACACTGACCCTGTACTGAGACACTGGCACACTGACCCTGCACTGAGACACTGACCCTGCACTGAGACACTGACACACTGACACACTGACCCTGTACTGAGACACTGACACACTTACCCTGTACTGAGACACTGACACACTGACCCTGCACTGAGACACTGACACACTGACCCTGTACTGAGACACTGGCACACTGACCCTGCACAGACACACACTGACCCTGTACTGAGACACTGACACACTGATCCTGCGGGGACACACTGACCCTGTACTGAGACATTGACTCTGCACTGAGACACTGACACACTGACCCTGCGGACACACACTGACCCTGCACTGAGATACTGACACACTGACCTTGTACTGAGACACTGACACACTGACCCTGCACTGAGACACTGAAACACTGACCCTGCACTGAGAAACTGACACACTGACCCTGTACTGAGACACTGATACACTGACCCTGTACTGAGACACTGACCCTGTACTGAGACACTGAGACACTGACACACTGACCCTGTACTGAGACACTGACACACTGACCCTGTACTGAGACATTGACCCTGCACTGAGACACTGACACACTGACCCTGTACTGAGACACTGACACACTGACACACTGACTCTGCACTGAGACATTGACACACTGACCTTGCACTGAGACACTGACCCTGCACTGTGTTACAACCGGCTTACTCCGGGGCTCCGCCGTCTGTCCGGGACTGTTAGAACACGGTCTTTTAGGGTAGGTTAAATGACGAGGCGTCACGTGCTGTTCCTTTAAACAGGCTATGCCTGGTTTATTCAGTCCCAGGCACTGAGACTGCCACAGTGCATACAACAGAAACACTGACCCTGCACTGAGACACTGACACACTGACCCTGCGGACACACACTGACCCTGTACTGAGACACTGACCCTGTACTGAGACACTGACCCTGTACTGAGACACTGACCCTGTACTGAGACACTGACCCTGTACTGAGACACTGACCCTGTACTGAGACACTGACCCTGTACTGAGACACTGAGACACTGACCCTGCACTTAGACACTGACACACCGACCCTGTACTGAGACACTGACTCACTGACACACTGACCCTGTACTGAGACACTGGCACACTGACCCTGCACTGAGACACTGACCCTGCACTGAGACACTGACACACTGACACACTGACCCTGTACTGAGACACTGACACACTTACCCTGTACTGAGACACTGACACACTGACCCTGCACTGAGACACTGACACACTGACCCTGTACTGAGACACTGGCACACTGACCCTGCACAGACACACACTGACCCTGTACTGAGACACTGACACACTGATCCTGCGGGGACACACTGACCCTGTACTGAGACATTGACTCTGCACTGAGACACTGACACACTGACCCTGCGGACACACACTAACCCTGCACTGAGATACTGACACACTGACCTTGTACTGAGACACTGACACACTGACCCTGCACTGAGACACTGAAACACTGACCCTGCACTGAGAAACTGACACACTGACCCTGTACTGAGACACTGATACACTGACCCTGTACTAAGACACTGACCCTGTACTGAGACACTGACACACTGACCCTGTACTGAGACACTGACACACTGACCCTGTACTGAGACATTGACCCTGCACTGAGACACTGACACACTGACCCTGTACTGAGACACTGACACACTGACACACTGACTCTGCACTGAGACATTGACACACTGACCCTGCACTGAGACACTGACCCTGCACTGTGTTACAACCGGCTTACTCCGGGGCTCCGCCGTCTGTCCGGGACTGTTAGAACACGGTCTTTTAGGGTAGGTTAAATGACGAGGCGTCACGTGCTGTTCCTTTAAACAGGCTATGCCTGGTTTATTCAGTCCCAGGCACTGAGACTGCCACAGTGCATACAACAGAAACACTGACCCTGCACTGAGACACTGACACACTGACCCTGCGGACACACACTGACCCTGTACTGAGACACTGACCCTGTACTGAGACACTGACCCTGTACTGAGACACTGACCCTGTACTGAGACACTGACCCTGTACTGAGACACTGACCCTGTACTGAGACACTGACCCTGTACTGAGACACTGACACACTGACCCTGCACTGAGACACTGACCCTGCACTTAGACACTGACACACCGACCCTGTACTGAGACACTGGCACACTGACCCTGCACTGAGACACTGACCCTGCACTGAGACACTGACACACTGACACACTGACCCTGTACTGAGACACTGACACACTTACCCTGCACTGAGACACTGACACACTGACCCTGTACTGAGACACTGGCACACTGACCCTGCACAGACACACACTGACCCTGTACTGAGACACTGACACACTGATCCTGTGGACACACACTGACCCTGTACTGAGACATTGACCCTGCACTGAGACACTGACACACTGACCCTGCGGACACACACTGACCCTGCACTGAGATACTGACACACTGACCTTGTACTGAGACACTGACACACTGACCCTGCACTGAGACACTGAAACACTGACCCTGCACTGAGAAACTGACACACTGACCCTGTACTGAGACACTGATACACTGACCCTGTACTGAGACACTGACCCTGTACTGAGATACTGACACACTGACACACTGACCCTGTACTGAGACACTGACACACTGACCCTGTACTGAGACATTGATCCTGCACTGAGACATTGACACACTGACCCTGTACTGAGACACTAACACACTGACACACTGACTCTGCACTGAGACATTGACACACTGACCCTGCACTGAGACACTGACCCTGCACTGTGTTACAACCGGCTTACTCCGGGGCTCCGCCGTCTGTCCGGGACTGTTAGAACACGGTCTTTTAGGGTAGGTTAAATGACGAGGCGTCACGTGCTGTTCCTTTAAACAGGCTATGCCTGGTTTATTCAGTCCCAGGCACTGAGACTGCCACAGTGCATACAACAGAAACACAGCAAAACAAAAAGCTGCTCACCTGAGCAATAACTTAACTTAGGTTTTCCCTGACACAGGGTTGAAGTGGCTTTTCCACTTCCAACAACAAAATAAGGTACTTTGTAGTTTTAGACAAAAAGGAACAGAATGATTTAACCTGTTTGGGGAGAGGCTTTTCCCCTCTCTGCTTCCAGCAGCCTTCCTGTCTCCAGGCTCTTGGGGAGAGGGGGAGAGGAACCAGGAAATCAGTCTTAAATACCTGATTTCTAATTAGCATGACAGGTGACAGAAATCAGGCAGCAGACAAACTCTAGTCTGGATCCCTCATCCCTCAGTTCCAGCACTTGCCAAACTGTGGGATGAAGTGCATGTATTATGAGGCTGCACTTTCCAGCCTAAACAGGATAGAAACTGTTCAGTATCCTGGGAGCCCTATATATGGAATTTATTACCATCCCCTGGTTTCTGTCACATATCCTCCCCCCCAGCTCAGACCTCGAGGGATGAGCGACCATGGATATTAGGGAGTGCATCCTTGACAACCCGTCAGCATTGCCATGTTTGTGCCCTGACCTGTGTTCCACAGAAAATTTAAAGGGTTGTAGGTTTAGGAACCACCTGGTCACTCTAGCATTCTTCTCTCTGTTTTGACACATCCAGGTGAGGGGTGCATGATCTGTGACCAACCGGAATTTTCTCCCCAACAGATAGTATTTGAGCGTCTCTACAGCCCACTTTATTGCGAGACACTCTTTCTCGACTATGGAGTACTTTTTCTCCTGGGGATTTAGTTTCCTACTTAAATAAAGGATGGGGTGCTCCTCACCTTGAGACTCCTGGGAGAGTACAGCCCCCAGCCCTACCTCAGATGCGTCGGTTTGGACTAAAAACTCTTTAAAGAAGTCAGGTGTGACCAACACTGGTTGGGCACAGAGAGCTTCTTTCAGGCTTCTAAAGGCCTGTTCGGTTTCGAGGGACCACTTTACCATTAGCGGCCCTCTTGCTTTTGTGAGGTCGGTTAGTGGGGTTGCCTTAGTTGCAAAATTGGGAATAAACCTTCTATAGTAACCAATTAATCCAAAAAGGTCCTTACTTGTTTTTTTGTAAGTGGCCTTGGCCAATTTTGTATCGCCTCTACTTTGAGTGTTTGGGGTTTGAGTAAACCTCTGCCAATAGAATACCCCAGATACTTGGCCTCCTTCAGACCAATAGTGCATTTAGCGGGGTTAGCAGTTAGTCCAGCAGACCGAACTGCGTCAAGCACAGCTTGGACCTTTGGAAGGTGGGATTGCCAATCTTCACTATGGATTACCACATCATCCAGGTAGGCGGCAGCATACCGAGCATGTGGTTTTAAAATTTTATCCATCATTCTTTGGAATGTGGCGGGAGCTCCATGTAAGCCAAAAGGCAGCACCCTATACTGAAAGAGGCCGTCTGGGGTTGAGAAGGCTGTCTTTTCTTTTGCCCTTTCTGTGAGGGGAGCCTGCCAGTACCCTTTTGTTAGGTCTAGGGTCGTGAGATATCGGGCTTTGCCCAGTCTCTCTACCAGTTCATCAACCCTGGGCATAGGATAAGTATCAAATTTTGACACAGCGTTTAGTTTACGGTAGTCATTGCAAAACCTTGTTGTACCGTCTGGCTTTGGGACTAAAACTATAGGGCTGTTCCACCCACTTTGGGATTCCTCAATTACGCCTAGTTTTAGCATTTTTTTAACCTCTAAACTTATAGCCTCTGTTTTGGCCTCTGGGATTCGGTACGGTTTAAGGTAAACTCGGACCCCCGGTTCAGAGACTAAGTCATGTTCAATTACGCTAGTTCTACCTGGCTGTGTAGAGAAGACTTCTTTGTTTCTTCTCACTAAATTCTGGACCTCTCGTTTCTGATGAACGGACAGGGTTTCAACTATGCTAACCTCTGGGTCAGTTTCTCGATTCTCTGATGGACCTTGGGGGTACTAGGGTTAACAAGACCTCTCTATCTTTCCAGGGCTTTCCATAAGGTTTATATGGTAAATTTGCTCAGGTTTCCTCCTACCTGGCTGTCTCACCTTGTAATTTACTTCTCCCACTCTTTCCAAGACCTCATATGGCCCATGCCACTTAGCAAGGAATTTACTCTCTACGGTGGGAACCAGAACTAGTACCCTATCGCCTGGAAAAAAAATTCTTACCCTAGTACCCTTATTATACGTATTTCTCTGTGCCTCTTGAGCTTTTTCCATATGTTCCCTCACTATAGGTAGGACTGCAGCTATGTGGTCCTGCATCTGGGCAACATGCTCTATTACACTTCTATAAGGGGTAACCTCGTGTTCCCAAGTCTCTTTGGCTATATCCAGTAAGCCCCTTGGGTGTCGGCCATACAATAGTTCAAACGGGGAGAAGCCTGTGGATGATTGGGGAACTTCCCTAATGGCAAATAACAGGTATGGTAACAAACAATCCCAGTTTTTCCCATCCTTATCGACCGCCCGGCGTAACATGCTCTTTAAGGTTTTATTGAACCGTTCCACTAAACCATCTGTTTGTGGATGATAGACTGAGGTTCTGAGATGCTTGATTTTTAGGAGTTTACATAACTCTTTTATTACTTGGGACATAAATGGTGTTCCCTGGTCAGTTAAGATCTCTTTAGGAATTCCGACCCGGGTAAACAGGACTATTAACTCTTTTGCTATGTTTTTAGCAAAGGTGCTACGTAGGGGAATTGCCTCCGGATATCGGGTGGCATAATCTAATATTACCAATATATGCTGATGTCTCCTAGCAGACTTTATTAGGGGTCCTACTAGATCCATAGCAATCCGGTCAAATGGTACATCTATTATGGGAAGGGGTACCAATGGGCTACGATACGCTTTGAACAGGTCGGTGATCTGACATTCTGGGCATGAGGAGCAATAATTTGTAATTTCTGCCAGAACCCCAGGCCAATAGAAGTTTCGGAGAACCTTTTCTTTTGTCTTTTCCACCCCTAGGTGTCCCCCCAATGGGTGACTATGTGCGAGGTGTAATACTACATTACGGTATGTCCGTGGTACCAAAAATTGTTTAGTTATAATTGATTTCCTTTTATCAACCCGATATACTAGGTAATTCTCTACCTCGAAGTAGGGGTAGGCAAGTGACCTATCTAGTGGGCCCGGAGTACTATTCTGGTCCCGTATATTCCCCCTTGCTTCCGCTAATGTGGGGTCTTCCCACTGGGCCTTCTTAAAACTCCCAGGACTGACCTCTAGGTCAGCGAAGGTCTTATCCTGTTCTGGGGTGGTAAGTGCCTGTTCAACATCTTGATTTGGGGTATTTCCTACCAAGGTAGCCATGGGGAAGGGAATTTTACAGCACTCATCCTCTTTCAACTTCTTATTTAGGCCCTCGTCAACCTCTATTTCTGAAAAAGGAAAAGGATTTGTTTCTTCTGTTACTTCGTTATGGTACGCTATTGAACTATGGGCGCTATTCTGGGAGAAGGACCACATTTTTAGAAAATGGGGAAAGTCAGTCCCTATTAACACATCATGTGCCAGTTTGGGTACTATACCCACTTTGAAATCTAAAGAACTAAACTCTGTTTCAATAAGAACATCAACAGTGGAATATTCGTGATTATCCCCATGTATACAACAAATTGCCACTCTTTGTGAACTGTTTACCTGTTTTTTCTCAATGGGCAACAGGTATTTGGACACTAGTGTGACCATACTCCCAGAGTTAAAAAGTGCCCGAACCCTCTTACCATTTACCTTTACAAATGCCCACAGATTGTGATTCAAGGGGTCCTCTGGGCTAGGGCCCATACATTGGTACCACAGCGAATAAGGTTCAACGCTGTTGCATTGCATAGGTTCAGCATTTAGTGGGTAGACTTTCGCGGTGTGGCCCCTCTCATAACAATTTACACATTTAGGTACATAGTCTGTGTCCCACTTAGAGCCCTTTTTTGGCTTCCCATGTTGGCTGTTGCCCTTAGTGTGCGAGCCACTGTTGCTGGTGCTGTGTGAAGGTGGTCATCGCTCTTCAGCCCCCCTTAACCCTGGTACCCTTTTACCATCTCTGGAAGAGTCCTGGAACCTTGGGTAGTGGGGATGCTCCATGCCTATGGGTTGCGGGTGCTCTTCTGCTGCATTGTACCTTTCTACGAGGGCCACCAGCTCGTCTGCATTGTGGGGGTCACTCTGACTGACCCAACGGCGTAGGGCAGAGAGAAGTTTCCTCAAGAACTGGTCCATGACCAACCGTTCCACGATGTGGCTTGCTGAGTTGATCTCGGGTTGTAGCCACTTCCGAGCGAGGTGGATGAGGTCATACATCTGGCTTCAGGTGGCTTTATCCAACGTGACGGACCATGCGTGGAACCTTTGGGCACGAACAGCCGTGGTTACGCTGAGGCGGGCGAGGATCTCGAACTTCAATTTTGCATAGACGTTAGCTTCGGCTGGCTCTAGATCAAAGTAAGCCTTCTGGGGTTCGCCGCTTAAGAAGGGTGCGATTAGACTGGCCCACTCAGCTCCTGGCCATCCCTCTCTCTGTGCCGTGTGTTCAAACGTGAGAAGATAGGTTTCAACATCATCCGAGGGCCCCATCTTCTGAAGGTAGTGGCTTGCCCTGGTCATTCTCGGGACTGGGGCTGCCTCTGCTAGTGGGGTCTTAATTATAGTCCTTCTCAGGATCTTGAGTTCCTGCTGTAAGCCCTGGGCGAACCATTGTTGCTCCTCTCCCAGCAAGCGGTTTGTCTCTTGCTGGTTTGTCTCTTGCTGGTTTGCATTCGCGTTTTGCAGAGCTGCAATTGCCTCTTGCAGGGCTGCATTCGTCTGTTACTGGTTTGCATGTTTTATGAGGCTGCACTTTCCAGCCTAAACAGGATAGAAACTGTTCAGTATCCTGGGAGCCCTATATATGGAATTTATTACCATCCCCTGGTTTCTGTCACAACTGGGACACTGAGACACTGAGACACTGACCCTGTACTGAGACACTGACACACTGACCCTGTACTGAGACACTGACACACTGACCCTGTACTGAGACACTGACACACTGACCCTGCGGACACAAACTGACCCTGTACTGAGACACTGACCCTGTACTGAGACACTGACACACTGACCCTGCACTGAGACACTGACACACTGACCCTGCACTGACACACTGACATACTGACCATGCACTGAGACATTGACACACTGACCCTGCACTGAGACATTGACACACTGACCCTGCACTGACACACTGACCCTGCACTGAGACACTGGCACACTGACACACTGACCCTGCACTGAGACACTGACCCACTGATCCTGCACTGAGACACTGGCACACTGACCCTGCACAGACACACACTGACCCTGTACTGAGACACTGACACACTGACCCTGCAGACACACACTGACCCTGTACTGAGACACTGAACCTGTACTGAGTCACTGACACACTGACCCGACACTGACCCTGCACTGAGACACTGACACACCGACCCTGTACTGAGACACTGATTCACTGACACACTGACCCTGTACTGACACACTGGCACACTGATCCTGCACTGAGACACTGACCCTGCACTGAGACACTGACTCACTGACACACTGACCCTGTACTGAGACACTGGCACACTGACCCTGTACTGAGACACTGACACACTGACCCTGCACTGAGACACTGACACACTGACTCTGCACAGACACACACTGACCCTGCACTGAGACACTGACACACTGACCCTATGGACACACACTGACCCTGCACTGAGATACTGACACACTGACCCTGTACTGAGACACTGACACACTGACCCTGCACTGAGACACTGACAAACTGACCCTGTACTGAGACACTGATACACTGACCCTGTACTGAGACAGTGACACACCGACACACTGACCCTGTACTGAGACACTGACACACTGACCCTGTGCGACACACTGACCCTGTACTGAGACATTGACCCTGCATTGAGACAGACACACTGACCCTGTACTGAGACACTGACACACTGACCCTGTACTGAGACACTGACCCTGCACTGGGACACTGAGACACTGACACACTGACCCTGTACTGAGACACTGACACACTGAACCTGTACTGAGACACTGACACACTGACCCTGTACTGAGACACTGACACACTGACCCTGCGGACACAAACTGACCCTGTACTGAGACACTGACCCTGTACTGAGACATTGACACACTGACCCTGCACAGAGACACTGACACACTGACCCTGCACTGACATACTGACCCTGTACTGAGTCACTGACACACTGACCCTGTACTGAGACACTGACACACTGAGACACTGACCCTGCACTGAGACACTGACCCACTGACCCTGCACTGAGACACTGGCACACTGACCCTGCACAGACACACACTGACCCTGCACTGAGACACTGACACACTGACCCTGCACTGAGACACTGACACACTGACCCTGTACTGAGACACTGACACACTGACCCTGTACTGAGTCACTGACACACTGACACACTGACCCTGCACTGACACACTGACACGCTGACCCTGCACTGAGACACTGACCCTGCACTGAGACACTGACACACTGACCCTGTACTGAGACACTGACACACTGACCCTGCACTGAGACACTGCCACACTGACCCTGTACTGAGTCACTGACACACTGACCCTGTACTGACACACTGACCCTGCACTGAGACACTGACCCACTGACCCTGCACTGAGACACTGGCACACTGACCCTGCACAGACACACACTGACCCTGTACTGAGACACTGACACACTGACCCTGCAGACACACACTGACCCTGCACTGAGACACTGACTCACTGACACACTGACCCTGTACTGAGACACTGGCACACTGACCCTGCACATAGACACTGACCCTGCACTGAGACTCTGACACACTGACACACTGACCCTGTACTGAGACACTGACACACTGACCCTGTACTGAGACACTGACACACTGACCCTGTACTAAGACACAGACCCTGTACTGAGACACTAGCACACTGACCCTACACAGACACACACTGACCCTGCATTGAGATACTGACACACTGACCCTGTTCTGAGACACTGACACACTGACCCTGCACTGAGACACTGACAAACTGACCCTGTACTGAGTCACTGACACACTGACCCTGTACTGAGACACTGACACACTGAGACACTGACCCTGCACTGAGACACTGACCCACTGACCCTGCACTGAGACACTGGCACACTGACCCTGCACAGACACACACTGACCCTGCACTGAGACACTGACACACTGACCCTGCACTGAGACACTGACACACTGACCCTGTACTGAGACACTGACACACTGATCCTGTACTGAGTCACTGACACACTGACACACTGACCCTGCACTGACACACTGACACGCTGACCCTGCACTGAGACACTGACCCTGCACTGAGACACTGACACACTGACCCTGTACTGAGACACTGACACACTGACACACTGACCCTGCACTGAGACACTGCCACACTGACCCTGTACTGAGTCACTGACACACTGACCCTGCACTGAGACACTGACAAACTGACCCTGTACTGAGACACTGATACACTGACCCTTGTCACGCTGCGCTCACCACAAACAGGACGGAAGACCGCGGGGCTGAGGTGGGGATAGAAAGACACCGACCCACAACCACGCAGTCCTGTCCGGAATGCGTAGTCCAAGTCGTACAGCGTTGTAGGGTTGGAGAGGTCAGGGTAGTCAGGGTACTTGCCGTGTTCCGGGTTTGGAGAGTAGAGGATGGTAGATTTCCGTAGCCAAGGCCCAGGGTAATAGAAGGTAGAATGGTCGAGGGCGAAGCCGGTGTCAAAGCGCTGGAGAGTGTAGGAATCCAAAGAACAGCCAGGATCAGGACAGGAGAGAACAGACAGGTCAGACCAAGCAAAGTTCAAGCCAACTAAACAGCAGCGGTGATCACAATGCATAAACAGGAGTTTATGCTCAGCAAGGAATGCCAGACAGGAGCAGGTATATATGTGGGAAGGATCCAATTACCTTGCAGGGGTGTGATCCGGTCCTCCAATGGTGTCCGGGAGGTAGTAATCTGAAACAGCCTGCAGGTCAGGCTTTCCCCTGGTGATTGCCTTGGTTGCCGAGCAACCCGCGCGCGTGCGCGATGCGCGTCGCGAAGCGCTGACGTCACGCGGACGTGCAGCCGAGTTCCCTCCCTGTGTGAGGTGCCGGCAGCTCCTTTCCGAGCGTGCGTGTACCGCCCTGGCCGTGCGTGGGCGCATGGGTCCGCCGTGTGACGTGTCAGCGGGGCGGTCTCTGACCGGAGTTGCGGCAGATGTGACAGTATCCCCCCCTTGAAGGGAGACCTCCGGGCGACCCAGGGATGGTTTTTCAGGGTACCTACGGTGGAAGGCATAAATGAGACGGTTGGCATGTACCTGACGATGAGGGATCCACTCTCTCTCTTCCGGGCCATAGCCTCTCCAGTGTACGAGATATTGCAATCCTCCTCTGGACATTCTAGAGTTGAGGATGGTCTGTACCTCGTATTCTTGTTGACCCTCTACCAGTATGGTTTGCGGAGGTTTAGGTTGTCCTTTGGAGGATAAGTCTTGTAGACATGGTTTTAGAAGGGAGGAGTGAAAGACGGAGGGAATTCTCATATTCTTAGGCAGTTCTAGCCGGTAGGCTACTGGGTTGATCCTTTTAGTGATGCGGAAAGGACCAATAAAGCGCGGTGCCAGTTTGGGTGAGGTTACCTTTAAACGAATGTTTTTGGTGGATAACCAGACCCTTTGTCCTACAGAGTACCCTGGGACCTCTCTTCGGTGACGGTCCGCTTGTCTCTTCTGTAGTTTACCAGCGTGCTGTAGGTTAAGATGGATTTTCTGCCATAAGTCTTGTACACTGGCGACACACTTTATTCGAGCTTGGCTAGTCCCACGAATTCGGGTATACCCGGGTGTATTGAGGTTTGTGACTGTTTTCTGCCCGAGTACATTGAGTTATTTTCCAAGCAGGGATTGAAGCATTTTATTCCCGCTGGCTGCAATACTGCACAGTATATATATATAAACTGCATTACAATTCATGAATTTATGCCATCTGGTAGACACGCAAAGCATTGCAGCCTATTAAATCCTAATCATTATCATTTAACAGATCAGCCGCCCATCAGCCAGGCATGAACCCAGGCTGGGAAGGCAAATGCAACGGGGCTTGTCAGAGGTTAGTAGTGGCTTATTCCAGGTATCTGCCAGGTACATACCGGGTATTTGCTCGAATAAAGTGTGTCGGTGCAGTAAGTGGAGGATCCTGTCATCTGCGGCCGGGACTCCAGACTTCGAGATAAGAGAAGGGAGTGCAGATGGATGGAAGCCATAGTTGACCATGAATGGTGACTGTTGAGATGATTCATTCCGAAGATTGTTATGGGAGAATTCTGCCCACGGGAGAAGTTCCGCCCAGTCTTCTTGAGTATCAGCAACAAAACACCTTAAAATTTTTTCAAGAGACTGATTGGTGCGTTCCGTTTGCCCATTGGTCTGGGGGTGATAGCCTGACGAAAAGTGTAGTGTGACGTCCAGACTCTTAAAAAACGCCCTCCAGAACCGGGAGATGAATTGGGATCCTCTGTCAGATACTATGACCAGGGGAATCCCATGGAACCTGAAGATCTCCCTGATGAAAACGTCGGACAACATCGGTGCGGTGGGTAGACCTTTCATAGGGATGAAGTGTGCCTGTTTTGAAAACCTGTCCACCACTACAAGTATGGTGTCCATGCCTCTAGATTTAGGCAACTCAACGATAAAGTCCATAGATATGTGTGTCCATGGACGTTCCGGGATAGGTAATGGTTGAAGGAGACCCGCAGGTCTGTTGTGTGGCGTCTTGTTCCGTGCACAAGTAGAGCATGTAGCTACAAAAGCTTGTACTGCTGCGGCCGAGTTTAGTCGAGCATTTGCCCGTTCTCGGCCGCAGCAGTAACCTGGCGCGCGCCAGAGGGTGCCGGGCGCACGCCAAAGACACGGAGGAGCGCCCTCCGATCGTGGCTTTCTCCCTCCCGCTGCCGGGTCCGCCGGGTCCCCCGGAACCCCCTGCCGCCGTCCTCCACATCGCGGGACACCAGGGCTCCCTCGGGGAGTGCTGGACGCGCGTGCAGGGGGCGCAGGCACCCGATGACGCGTGACCGCGCGTCGATGACGCGCGGCACGCCGAGGGAGTGCGGCTAGCATGCCGGGGCATCTCCAGGCTTGCGGAGCTAGCCGCACTCAAATAAAATGTGCCGCCTCTGTATGTCTCTCCGCATGTTTGGCCACCAGAACGTGCGTTCGATGAGCTCAGTAGTTCTTTTGGTGCCAGGATGACCAGCTGTCTTGGATGAATGCCCCCAATCCATGACTCTCCTCTGGTAAAGAAGTGGGGTGAACAAACGATCCTCCGGAACATTGAGTCCTGCTGGGATGTTGTTCTGAGCCTTGGTAATATCGGACAAGGCACTGAAAGTATTGGCTGCCACAATGCAAGTGGATGGAAGAATGGTCTCCTGCTGTTCCACCTTGTTATCTTCTACCAGGAACTGTCGAGACAAGGCGTCGGCTTTAAGGTTCTTAGAGCCTGGGATATATGAAATAAGGAAATTGAAGCGCGTAAAGAATAAGGACCATCTTGCCTGGCGAGACCCGAGTCGCCGTGCTCCCTCAATGTATAGTAGGTTTTTATGGTCTGTTAATATTATCGTGACTGGTGTTTCCGTGCCCTCCAGTAGGTGTCTCCACTCCTCTAAGGCCAGTTTGATCGCGAGGAGCTCACGGTTACCCACGTCATAATTCCTTTGGGCGGAGGAATTTTTTTTAGAAAAATACGCACAGGGGTGAAGTGGAGCTTGAGGGTTCTTTCTCTGGGAGAGTATAGCACCTGCTCCTACATCGGAGGCGTCAACCTCTAAGGAAAAGGGTAATGAAGGGTCTGGGTGAACTAAGATGGGTGCTGAGTCGAATGCCGTTTTTATCCTCTCGAAGGCCTGGAGGGCTTCGTCAGACCAATTCGTAGGGTCAGCTCCTTTCTGAGTGAGCGCCGTGATGGGTGCTACTACCGATGAGAATCCTTGAATGAACCTCCGGTAATAGTTGGCGAAGCCGAGGAACCTTTGGATAGCCTTGAGGGAGAGAGGACAGGGCCATTCGAGTACAGCTTTGACCTTGGTAGGGTCCATAGTGAGACCGGTGTCCGATATGATGTAGCCAAGAAAGGAGGTAGATTTTTGGTGGAAATGGCATTTCTCGAGCTTAGCAAACAAGTGGTTCTCTCTTAAGCGCCGCAAGACTTGTTTGACGTGAGTAGTATGTTCAGGCATGGATCTGGAAAAAATTAGTATATCGTCCAGGTATACTATCACATGACGGTCCAGAAGGTCTCTAAAGATGTCATTGACAAAGTCTTGGAAGACCGCAGGGGCGTTACACAACCCAAACGGCATGACCCGGTACTCGTAGTGCCCGTCGCGAGTATTGAATGCTGTCTTCCATTCGTCTCCTTGTCTGATTCTAACCAGATTATAGGCGCCTCTGAGATCCAGTTTGGTGAAGATCCTAGCTCCTTGTAGTTTGTCAAATAATTCTGCTATCAACGGAAGGGGGTAGCGGTTCTTTATGGTGAGTTTGTTGAGACCACGATAGTCTATGCAGGGTCTGAGGGTTCCGTCCTTTTTTTTGACGAAGAAAAAACCTGCCCCAGCAGGTGATGAGGATTTTTGAATGAACCCCCTCTGGAGATTCTCCTGGATATATTGTCTCATAGCCTGGGTCTCAGGTATAGATAATGGGTATGATCCTCCTCTCGAGAGAATGGTACCGGGTAGAAGATTGATTGGGCAATCGTACGCACGATGTGGCGGAAGTTCCTCTGCCTGGCGTTTGTCAAAGACATCGCGAAACTCTTCATATATCCCCGGCAGCTGTATCCTGTCAGGATCCGTGACCTCCAGACCTGCCACTGCCTTAGGAGCAGACATGCAATGTTCCGAGCAATAGGAACTCCAACGTAGAGGCGTGGACTCTGTCCAGTCAACGACTGGATTGTGGATCCGGAGCCACGGGAGTCCCAGAATAACGTCCGTGGAGGGAGTGTGGATAATATCCAGTGTTATGGTCTCGGAGTGGAAGTCACCGGTCGAGATCTTAAGGGGCACAGTTTGCAAGGAAATGAACGCGGGCTGCAAGGGTCGTCCGTCGATGGCTTCAAGGGCTACCGGTCGATCTTTGGGTACCAACGGTATCCTATTCTTGATTGCGAACTCTTGGTCAACGAAGTTTCCCCCTGACCCAGAATCCAGAAAGGCCCGTGTCTGTACTGTGAAGGTCTCACCGAATATGGAGATGGGTAGGTAAATCCTAGTAGAGTGTTGAGGAGGGGGAAAGGTAGCAGTGCCCAGCGTGATCCTCCTTATACTCACTGGGCTTTGGCGTTTCCCGGTTTAAGCGGACAGTTGATCACCAGGTGTCCGTTATTGCCACAGTAGAGGCACAGCCCCGCTCGTCTTCTCCGTTGCCTCTCGATAGGCGAAAGACTAGTCCCTCCCAGCTGCATGGGTTCATCTAGAACGGGAGTTGTGGAGAGTAGAGGGCCTATGGTGGAAAAGGAGGACGATTGTATACCTCGAGGGTGTTTGTTTCTCTCCATCTTTCTCTCTTGGAGACGCTGATCCATGCGGATGCACAGGTTTATCAGATCTTCCAATCCAGCGGGGCGATCAAGAGAGGCCAGGTCGTCCTTCAGACGTTCGGACAGGCCCTGCCAGAAGACTGCAGATAGGGCCTCATCATTCCAGCCGGTCTCCATAGCCACCGTCCGAAAATCCAGGGCATAGCGAGCCACAGTACGGTCTCCCTGGGAAATATTAAGCAGAGTAGATGCGGCGGTAACCTTACGCCCTGGGGTGTCAAACACCCTTCTGAACTCGGCGATGAAGAGGGCGAGGTTTGAAGTCAGATCGGGACGTTGCTCCCAGATAGGAGATGCCCAGGCTAGAGTGGCGTCAGTCAGCAAGGAGAGTATGTACGCGACCTTTGATCGTGAAGAAGGGAAGTGAGAGGGAAGCAGCTCAAACTGTATGGAGCACTGGTTCGGAAACCCCCGACAACCGTTGGGATCCCCTGCATACCGGTTGGGCGTTGGTAGTCTTGGCTCAGAGGTATGCGTCGTGAGAGCGGGAGTGGTTGCAAGTGGGGCGGTGTTGGTTGTAGATAAAGTCAGGCGTCTAACTTGCTCAGTAAGGGTATCCACGTCTTGTTTAAGTTGGGAGACTAGTTGTTCCTTAAGTGTGAACGATCCGGTAAGTTGCCAGAAGCATTCCTCATGTGTGTCTAGGCGTCGGGCCACCTCAGCGGCGTCCATGTTTGTTGGGCTGAGCATATTGTCACGCTGCGCTCACCACAAACAGGACGGAAGACCGCGGGGCTGAGGTGGGGATAGAAAGACACCGACCCACAACCATGCAGTCCTGTCCGGAATGCGTAGTCCAAGTCGTACAGCGTCGTAGGGTTGGAGAGGTCAGGGTAGTCAGGGTACTTGCCGTGTTCCGGGGTTGGAGAGTAGAGGATGGTAGATTTCCGTAGCCAAGGTCCAGGGTAATAGAAGGTAGAATGGTCGAGGGCGAAGCCGGGGTCAAAGCGCTGGAGAGTGTAGGAATCCAAAGAACAGCCAGGATCAGGACAGGAGAGAACAGACAGGTCAGACCAAGCAAAGTTCAAGCCAACTAAACAGCAGCGGTGAGCACAATGCATAAACAGGAGTTTATGCTCAGCAAGGAATGCCAGACAGGAGCAGGTATATATGTGGGAAGGATCCAATTACCTTGCAGGGGTGTGATCCGGTCCTCCAATGGTGTCCGGGAGGCAGTAATCTGAAACAGCCTGCAGGTCAGGCTTTCCTGGTGATTGCCTTGGTTGCCGAGCAACCCGCGCGCGTGCGCGATGCACGTCGCGAAGCGCTGATGTCACGCGGGTGCGCGGCCGAGTTCCCTCCCTGTGGGAGGCGCCGGCAGCTCCTTTCCGAGCATGCGTGTACCCCCCTGGCCGTGCGTGGGCGCATGGGTCCGCCGTGTGACGCGTTAGCGGGGCGGTCTCTGACCGGAGTTGGGGCAGATGTGACAACCCTGTACTGAGACACTGACACACTGACTCACTGACCCTGTACTGAGGCACTGACACACTGACCCTGCGCGACACACTGACCCTGTACTGAGACATTGACCCTGCATTGAGACACTGACACACTCACCCTTTACTGAGACACTGACACACTGACCCTGTACTGAGACACTGACACACTGACCCTGCACTGAGACACTGACACACTGACCCTGCACTGAGACACTGACACACTGACTATGCACTGAGACACTGACCCTGCACTGGGACACTGAGACACTGACACACTGAACCTGTACTGAGACACTGACACACTGACCCTGTACTGAGACACTGACACACTGACCCTGCGGACACAAACTGACCCTGTACTGAGACACTGACCCTGTACTGAGATATTGACACACTGACCCTGCACAGAGACACTGACACACTGACCCTGCACTGACACACTGACACACTGACACACTGACATACTGACCCTGCACTGAGACAATGACACACTGACCCTGCACTGAGACACTGACACACTGACACACTGACCCTGCACTGAGACACTGACACACTGACCCTGCACTGAGACACTGACATACTGACCCTGTACTGAGACACTGACACACTGACCCTGCACTGAGACACTGCCACACTGACCCTGCACTGGGACACTGAGACACTGACCCTGTACTGAGTCACTGACACACTGACCCTGTACTGAGACACTGACACACTGACTCTGTAATGACATAATGACCCTGCGGACACACAATGACCCTGTACTGAGACACTGACACACTGACCCTGTACTGAGACATTGAAACACTGACCCTGCGGGGGGACACTGAACCTGCACAGAGGCACTGACACATTGACCCTGTACTGAGACACTGACCCTGTACTGAGCCTACACTGACCCTAGCTCTGAGCAGCTGCAGGGGGTGGGTGGTGTGTGTGTCCTACCTTTCACTGTGAGCTTGGTTGGGGGGGAAGCCATCTTGGATGGGAGGGAAGCCACCTCACTTCCGGTTCTCACTGCTACTCCGCTGTCACTAACCCCGCCCCCACCCTCTGCAGCAGCAGTCAGACAGGCCTCTGCTCTCCTCCCTGCATTCTTGCTCTCTGCTGCCCCCACCTTCTCTGGTCAAAGCCAGGACAGCCACAAAAAAACGGGACATTTTAAAGTATGTCAGGCAGCCGGGACAGACCCTAAAAAACCGGGACAAACTTAAAAAAACGGGACTGTCCTGGTTAAACCGGGGCATCTGGTCACCCTAAAGCAGCCACACCCATCCGTTTTCAAACACAAACTTAAAACTTTAAAAATTAGCTTCCACTCAACACATATAAACAAAAAGCAACATAAAGTAAGATGATTTTCCAAACAAAACGAGAGGGGAAGGGGAATGAAGCCACAGTGCCTATCCAACAGGAAGTGGGATTTGCTGGGAAGAGTCACTGCAGCTTCAGGGGGAAATTAATTAGGGGTTTTAAATGAAATAAATCAACCCCAAAGTGCCCCAACAGAAAATAAATCTCACCCTGAAGATAGTCCCATGCCAAATAATCTAAAAATAAATAGAATTTAGCACTTTAAAAATAAAGCACTTTAAACAGCTATTTTGTGGGTGCTAAGCTCTCTCACAGCCTCTCTCTGTGGGGAGCTCAACTAATGCTCACAAGTATGAGTGTGATCAAGAATCGATTTGCTCCGTAAACATGGCAAAATATAATAAAAAAAGGTATCAGAAATAAGAGATGCCTTTATAAGTTTGTTTCAGTATATACAGTAGCACTGCCATTACTACTTCATTATGTTAAAGGTAATTCAAGAACTGGAAGAGCGCACCTCGCCTAGCAGTTTAGTAAAATGATTATTTTCAGATATTCACAACTTGAACCTTGAGGTCATACTGAAAAAGAAAAAATGTTGGCTCGAATTTATTAAAGGCAAAGGGGGGCAGAAGAGAATTAAAAAAAAAAACACTAATCTAGTGTAGTACCCTTTAATTCAAGATATAAATAAAAACAATCTGTTTAGTTGCACTTCCAGGATACAATCTTGGTTGTCGGGCATGTAGAACAAAGTTTTGTTTTTTGAAGTGAAACTTCTTTGCAGGCACCAAATCTCCTTTCTAGGAGACGGAAGAAGGTTATGGAAGTGATGTCAGTGCTGACAGATGAGGCCGTCGGGCCGTGCATGCGCAGAAGCAGCCCTCACAACATTTACCTCACCAACAGTTTGGTTGTCCACGGCAACCAGCACAAGTGTTGAGGCCGGCAAATGCTCTCAGGAGGAGGAGGAGAGTGGCGGTGCATGTGCAGAGCCGGTCAGTTCCGCTGGCACATGCACAGAGGTGCTCATGTATCTTATACACTCCCGGTGCATGCGCAGAAGGCAGTGGCACAAACATGCACAGAGACACCCCTACCCGCCGGCACATGCGCAGATGCGCACAGTGTAGGTTGCGCATGCGCAGATAGGATACTCAGTCTACACACACTCTGGCTACTCGGGCCACACACACTCTGGCTACTCACACACATCACCTCTGGCTACACACACACACACACTCTCTGGCAATACACACACACTCCATTTATGCCTCCAAACACACACACACACACACACACACCATTTATAATAAAAAATCCAGAAGTGAAAAACATACAAGGTGTGTAAACATATAACCCATGAATTGTATATACATTCCTTTAATATAGTCACTGTAATAATTATTAAAAAAAAGGCATATGTGTCGAACATGAGCCTTCAAAACCAAATTTTATCATTAAAATTTTATTTTTATATTTATATTACGTGCATGCTCAGCACACCCTCCCCCACTCCTCTTTTTTTGTGTCAATGTTCTAAGTTATTTGCTCCAATTTTTTGCGTCATGTGGCATCAGGCTGCAATATACAGGAAAGGGCAATATGAGTAGTTAGGGAGGCACTACATGAAGATTATACTGAGATGTATCAAATTCTGCTTCTATGTGCATCAATTATTAGCAAAGTCTAAAGTTGCTAAGCCTTTGCTGGTGTCATATGTAGGAAACCTTCTTACATACTGTATGACTTAAAGAACCATTACCTCTTGGTTTTTTATTTGTATTTATTTTTTTACAATGTTTGAAGCAGGGGGTCTCTGGATCTGAATCACATTGATTTCAGCTCTGGGGACTCCCTGCTTCCAGAGATACATACATTGGAAGGGTCCTCCGGTAGCAGCCCCAGCTGGGTACCCAATATAGCGGTTTAAATGTCCAGTGTCTGATGTTGTGGCTTCCTATTGGCCCACTTGATGCAGGACCTTTAAATAGCAGAGACATACTGGCATCCTATACATGCAAGTATCTTGAGGAGCAGGGAATAATGCGGTTCAGCGCTGGATATCCCCTGCTCCCCACTAGGAGTCTTCAAAGACTGTGACAGGGCTGCTTGCACTTTTGTAGAAGTTAAAATGCATGTTTGCTTTCTGGCATCAAGTGCACCACTTTATCTTTCTTTCTTTCTGTTTTCTTTGCTGGGCCCAGCGATCTTTTTTTTTTTGTTTCCTTTACCTGAAACTTTACTAACCTTTTAATGTGGTGTCCTGAGGTCAGTCAGTACAATACAGGTCTGGTTGGTGTTAAACACAGTTTGATGTTACACAGCCATGGGCAGTCTCTGTTAAAAAGGAAAAGGGCGTTTCCTTCCTGCATACCATCCAGGGTGGATTATACCATGGTATGGAGGGGGGGGGAATTAAAGTAAGTGATACTGAATGTCATTTATTTTACAGAGTAAAGACATGCATGCAATGTTTGTAAAAGGTACTGTTTTTTGGGGGGCTTGCTATAGAAAATTGTATGTTGTGTGAAGTGTATTATGTTTGCTAATTGTGTAA
This sequence comes from Ascaphus truei, assembly GCF_040206685.1. Classification (NCBI taxonomy): domain Eukaryota; kingdom Metazoa; phylum Chordata; class Amphibia; order Anura; family Ascaphidae; genus Ascaphus; species Ascaphus truei. The sequence continues at coordinate 209,220,149 of NC_134487.1, read as the reverse complement.
GTTTTGGGAGACAACTCCCCTGTGTGGTATACTTAATTTGGTTTGGTCCAAATTAACCAGTAATAAAAGGGAGGGGGTTTCTTTCCCTGGTGCTGCTACACTCCTTGTTGTTGCTGTGTGATAGGAGGTTGTTCTTTTTCTGCACTCCTTGTTGCTGTTATGTGATATGAGGATGTCTGTGGAACTTCAGTGAAAGGATGCAGATATTGCTGGCTACTCTCTGTATGGAGACCTCACACTGGGGGATCTGGTTGTTGTACACCTGAATGTGGAATACCTAATAAAAGAAGGTTCAGAGAACAGCAAAAGCCTCTTCCATTCTTCCCAGGGTCTGATGCTGCGGCTTCTTTAAACAAAGGCTGGGACGCAACCTTTCACAAAGACATACTGTAGGTGCATTAAGCACAAAAGAGAAAACACAGCGCACGACTGTCATAGTGTAGTAAAGCAATTATATTGTGACAATATTAAAATGTAAATGATTGCACGCACAAGATAAATTAATCATAAAAGCAGGACATGTTTAGGGTACATGTTACCACTCTGGAAATTGATGACTTGCTTCGTGAGGATCACTCAGCATACACTCCTTCTGGTCCGTGCAGAAAACTTAACCCAAGTTGCAGAAGAGTATCCAATCACGTTAGTGTAGCAAAGTCCATTACATAGTACCCACAAGGTTACAATGAAGACAGCAATGGAGCAAACCTCTCCTACACCGCTAGACCCACTTCAGCTTGGAACCGTCAATCAGCCACAGACCTCCACCCTGTTGCAATCGTGGATCAGGGTAATAACGTCACCTCAGTGCGTCGCAAGTCCGCAGCAGCCAATTCAATTATCAGCAAAACAAACAGGGTCCCATAAGCAGCATGTGCAAGGTCAAAAGCACGGTGATAATTGCAGGAGAGTGTCCAGTATACAGCAAAACAACCCTACGCACGTTTCGTAGCGAACTCCTTCGTCAGGGATCATTCCCTGCTTATGGGACCCTGCTTGTTTTGCTGATTATTGAATTGGCTGTGGCGGACTTGCGACGCACTGAGGTGACTGTATTACCCTGATCCACGATCGCAACAGGGTGGAGGTCTGTGGCTGACTGACGGTTCCAAGCTGAAGTGGGTCTAGCGGTGTAGGAGAGGTTTGCTCCATTGTTGTCTTCATTGTAACCCTGTGGGTACTATGTAATAGACTTTGCTACACTAACGTGATTGGATACTCTTGCTGCAACTGGGGTTAGGTTTCCTGCCCGGAACAGAAGGAGAGTATGCTGAGTGATCCTCACGAAGCAAGTTATCAATCTCCAGATTGGTAACATGTACCCTAAACATGTCCTACTTTTATGATTAATTTATCTTGTACGTGCAATCATTTACATTTTAATATTGTCACAATATAATTACTTTAATACACTATGAGAGTCGTGCGCTGTGTTTTCTCTTGTTTGCATGTTCCCTGTGTGATGTTGAGCCATCCACTCTGACAGACTGCAGACTCTTTACGGATGTTAAAGGTTTTTTGTATCTTATTTTCATCTCAATTTATTTATTTCACATTTAGGAACACAGCATTGTGTTCTCTTAAACCTTTATAAGTGCACTTTTAATTTACAACTTTATTTGGGTTGTAAATTGTCCACATTCATTTTTTTATTTATTATTATTATTATATATTGTGATGTATTGAAGCAAAAGGTGTTTGAGGGGAGGTACATAGGACCCAGCACCTTACAGGGTGTGTTCCCTTCCCACTCAACTGGGCCCTAATTAATTAGCTGCAAGGTAAAAAGGCAGCACAGACAGTTTCCTGGGGCTGCTGCTGTGCTGATCTGAAGGCACACACACAGACAGCCCTGTGAGAGACTGCAAAGGGAAGCTGCAGGTACAGTGTCTAAAGTGGGGAAAGAGTTTAGTTCTCCCACTTTCATTTAGGGACTAAGCTGTGTTAGTCAGAACTCCTGAAAGGAGTTAGGTTTTTGTTTCTGTTTTATGTTATGAGTTAACCCTGTTCCTGCTTTGTACCTTGTAAATAAACCCTCCTGTGCACAAACACTACGTTTTCCTGCCTTTGATCTGGATAAAAGAGACTGCAACGTGGTGTGGGCATCACAATTGGTGGAGTTTAATGCGGGCAGTCCACAAGGCAGTGAAAGTGGAAAATTGAGGCATTTCTGACCTCGCTTCAGTACAAACAAACAGAAAATGCTGCTATTCTATTGCGGGGTTTGCAGGAGATGTCAAAATCCAATCATGAGAATTTACAACAGATGACAAAGTCACAAACTGTAAGTACTGCGGTGTTAGTACAGCAGATGGCGCTGTCCCTACATCAGACGCTAAAAGAAGAGCAACACGAGGCGCAACTTCGCCTACACCAGGAGCTCCGAGTGTTGGGGGAGAAAATTACCGCCCAGACTAGCGTGGCCCCACAGGTCGCTCACCAGGTAAAATCGCACCTTAATCAGAAAATAACGATGGACGATGACGTTGAGGCGTACCTGTCAATTTTCGAGTGCAACGCAGCACGCGAAGGGTGACCAGTTGAGCAGTGAGCTGGAATGATTGCTCCTTTCCTGGTGGGTGACTCGCAAAAGGCCTATTATGACTTGGAGCCAGAGCAAGCGAAAAACTATGAAACCCTGAAGGCTGAGATAATGGCACGGCTAGCTGTCACTGTCGTAGTTCGGGCCCAGTGGTTCCACTCCTGGCGTTACGATGCAGAAAAGGCTCCACGCTCCCAACTCTACCACCTCATCCACATTGTGCGGAAATGGCTCCAGCCTGACGAATGTACAGCCGCCGCCGTCGTCAAAAGGGTCGTCATAGACCGGTTCCTGTGGGGTCTTCCTCGCACCGTCCAGAAGTGGGTCAGCCAGAATGCCCCAAAGCACAGAGCAGTTGGTCGCTTTAGTGGAACGCCACTTTGCTGCTGAGGAGATGGCCCGGAATACAAGTCCCGACGAGTTTCCCGGTCGCAGGTCCCCGCACATCAGGAGGTCCGGTATGACTGTTCCTCGGCCTAATGGGCCACAGGGACTCATAGACTCCCATAAAGGAGTTGGATATCCCACGGCCCATAGAAGGGACTCTAGCCCCACTCCTTCCAATAGACTGGAGAAAAACTCCCGACCCAGTTTTGGGAAGTACACTGAGTGCTACAAATGTCATGAACTTGGACATGTGGTGGCAGTTTGCCCTATGAACCTTGACCGAATGCAATGTGGCATTTCTGTGGGGTATTTTTCGGGCGGGGTTCCTGCTGTCAAGCAGACTGTTATAGAGAAGGGTCATTTAGAAAGGAATAGGATGTGTGAAGTCAAAGTAGATGGGATACCTGTAAGTGCAATGCTTGATACTGGTAGTACAGTTACATTGGTCGCCGCACGTCTAGTTAAGTCTGGGTTTCTACCAGGGGTCTCCTTACAGGTAACCTGTATCCATGGGGATGATCGCACTTACCCGGCTGCATGAGTGTACATTGAAAACTCCATCGGCCCAGTACATCATCAGGTCGGGGTAGTGCCGAATCTGATGTATGAGATACTAGTGGGTCAGGATTTCCAGTGGTTTTGGGAACTGTGGGAAAGAAAGTCTGATTGTGTTCAGGATGTGCCCTTGAGGTCTGAGGGTCCCAATCCAGTAGACCCTGGTTCCCTGTTAGAGGTTATGGTAGGTGAAGGACCTGAGGTTGAGGACCCCCCAGAACTAGATTTTCCGGATTTACAGGTTGCTCCCCTAAAGTTTGCCTCTGCCCAACTACATGATTTGACGCTAGTAAACGCCAAAGCCACAGTAGTGAGCATAAATGGGGTACCAGTTAACCCCAAGGTTACGCCATCACCACCCTACTTTGTCTACAACAATGACTTAGTCTATAGGGTAGAAAGAGAAGACCCCGATAGGTTAGAGCAGCTACTGGTGCCAAAGCCCTTTAGAAGTCAGGTGTTGGACCTGGCCCATAGCCATATCCTGGGGGGACACCTAGGGGTAAAGAAAACCACTGATAGAATAAAGGCGCGATTTTGCTGGCCGGGTCTACACAAAGAGGTAGAACGTTATTGTGAGACATGTCCAGAGTGTCAAATGACCTCACCAGTAAAATCGTTCCGTAGTCCGTTAATTCCCTTGCCCATTATTGAAGTTCATTTTGAACGTATTGGAATGGATCTGGTAGGCCCATTACCAAAGTCAGCACGGGGCCATCAACACATTCTAGTCATTGTAGACTATGCCACAAAATATCCGGAAGCGGTTACCCTCCGGAATACATCCGCTAAAGGCATAGCCAAAGAATTAATGTTGTTGTTTATTCGGGTCGGGATCCCCAAGGAAATATTAACATACCTAGAAACCCCTTATATGTCCCGGGTTACGAAAGAGCTATGCAGATTGTTGAATATCAAACATTTACACACCTCGGTCTATCACCCGCAAACAGGCGGCCTAGTGGAGCGATTTAACAAGACTCTTAAACATATGTTACGGAAGGTCATAGACCGAGATGGTAAAAACTGGGATTTTCTCTTACCTTATTTAATGTTTGCCGTAAGAGAGGTTCCTCAGGCCTCTACAGTTTACTCCCCTTTTGAGTTGTTGTATGGGAGACACCAATGAGGTATACTTGATATGCTCAAAGAGACCTGGGAAACAGAGTCAACACCCCACCTTAGCATAATCGAACATATTTCACAGATGCAGGATCGCATTGCAGCAGTGTTGCCGATTGTGCGACAACACATGCAGCAAGCCCAGAGTTCACAGCAGAACTCTTATAACCAGAATGCCAGACTTAGGGTATTTAGGCCGGGAGATAAGGTGTTATTGCTGGTACCTACAGTAGAATGTAAATTTTTGGCCTCCTGGTGGGGACCCTACGAAGTCCTAGAAAGAGTAGGAGAGGTCAATTATAGAGTTAGTCAGCCCGGGAGGAGGAAGCCAGAACAGTTGTATCATGTGAATCTCTTAAAGCCCTGGAAAGAGAGGGAAGCGTCGGTTTGTGTAGTTCAGACTGTTCCATCTAGGGAACCTTCTGTTCCTGAAGTAAAAATTGCTGACACCTTGTCTGGCCCACAGAAACAGGAGGCAAAGGAGTTTCTTGTGCGCAATGCCCGAGTTTTCTCCCCTGTACCCGGGAGAACCACGGTTATTGAGCACAACATCCATACAGAGCCTGGGAAGGTCATACATCTTAAGCTCTATAGATTACCTGAGGCTAGGCGACAGGCCGTTAAAGAGGAGGTACGGAAAATGTTGGACCTCGACGTAATCGAGGAATCATTCAGTAACTGGTCGAGCCCTATCGTGTTGGTTCCAAAACCGGATGGCTCGATCAGGTTCTGTAATGATTTTAGGAAACTAAATTCAGTCTCCAAATTTGATACATACCCTATGCCCCGGGTTGACAAACTGATAGACAGGGTAGGTGTTGCCCGATACTTAACTACCCTCAATCTGACTAAGGGGTATTGGCAGGTACCTTTAACACAGGCCGCTAAAAAAAACGGCAGTTTCCACACCAGGCGGGCTATACCAATATAAGGTCCTACCCTTCGGTCTACATGGGGCTCCAGCAACCTTTCAGAGATTGATGGACCGGGTGTTGAAGTCCCATACAGACGATGCCGTAAGCTACCTGGATGATGTGATCATTCACAGTAATGACTGGGACTTTCACCTGGAAAAGGTTCAGGCAGTTCTAGACTCCCTGGAGGAAGCGGGTCTGACGGCAAACCCTGCTAAATGTGCCATAGGTTTAGAAGAGACCAAGTACTTGGGGTATACGGTTGGTAGAGGACTTTTGAAACCGCAGGTGGCAAATCTGAAAACAATTAGGGAGTGGCCGAGACCACTAACTAAGAAACAGGTTAAAGCCTTCCTCGGCCTGGCCGGTTACTACCGTCGTTTTATACCAGACTTTGCCACCCTCTCAACCCCTCTGTCCGACCTGACGAAAGGGAAGAGTTCGGTCATGGTGAAGTGATCTGACCACGTGGAAAAATCCTTCCAAAGCTTAAAAGACGCCTTATGTGCCCATCCCGTCCTGATCACCCCGGACATCACCAGGGAGTTTCAGGTTCAGTGTGACGCTTCCAATGTAGGGTTAGGAGTGGTCCTGTCACAAAGAGTTGGAATGGAGGAAAACCCCATCATGTATATTAGCCGAAAGCTAAGCATCCATGAGAAGATATATGCCGTAGTTGAGAAAGAGGGTTTGGCCATCAAATGGGCGTCAGAGACTCTAAAATATTATTTGTTAGGGAGAAAATTTACCCTAATAACGGACCATGCACCCTTAAAGTACATGCAGCAAAATAAAGAAAAGAATGCTCGTGTAACTCGCTGGTTCTTGAGTCTCCAGGGCTTCCAATTCACAGTTGAACACAGGCCAGGCTCCAAGCATGGAAATGTCGACGCGTTGTCCCAAGTATACACCTCCCTATTTTCATGTGCTCACACGATAACGATTGAGAAAAGGGGGGGGATATGTGATGTATTGAAGCAAAAGGTGTTTGAGGGGAGGTACATAGGACCCAGCATCTTACAGGGTGTGTTCCCTTCCCTCTCACCTGAGCCCTAATTAATTAGCTGCAAGGTAAAAAGGCAGCACAGACAGTTTCCTGGGGCTGCTGCTGTGCGGATCTGAAGGCACACACACAGACAGCCCTGTGAAAGACTGCAAAGGGAAGCTGCAGGTACAGTGTCTAAAGTGGGGAAAGAGTTTAGTTTTCCCACTGTTAGTTAGGTACTAAGCTGTGTTAGTCAGAACTCCTGAAAGGAGTTAGGTTTTTGTTTCTGTTTTATGTTATGAGTTAACAATGTTCCTGCTTTGTACCTTGTAAATAAACCCTCCTGTGCACAAACACTACGTTTTCCTGCCTTTTATCTGGATAAAAGAGACTGCAACGTGGTGTGGGCATCACAATATATATTAACCAGCATTCGGTGCACAGTTTATTGTTTTTTTCCATTAAGCACAAGTAGAAAATGGAACAATGCTTCAGAATCTTTTTTTTTTTTTTTTAATTAGTCGTTATTTTAGCAGTGAAATCTCTAAAAATTGTAACATTTTCTCTTCATCAGCAAAAAAAAGTCAAACTTTTTCAAACTTTTGGAATTTTGGCAAAATTTGACAATTTCGTAGAGATGGGCGAATTATTCACCAACATTCCCATTTGCCCCCAAACTTGTATTTATTCGCAAATGCAAATATTCGGGAATTGATTAAAAAACATGTCTCTGAGAGATGCTATTTTCATAGAAGGGATGGATTGAACTTCCATAAGGACGGATATTCAGGGGAGAGAATATTACAAGGTTGAAGCAGTTTAAACTACGTAGGAGGAAAAGATAAGCAAGAAGTAATGGGCTAGCCAGAATACTGTAGATAGGAACTGGGAAATAGTTATGGGTCATAGGGGTGGTGTGGGTGAAGGGATTGCTCAGAAAAAAGGGAGACCCCCATATTAAATACAGGTAATACAAGAAAATATATAAAGACTAAAGTCCCAGGGAGTAAAAAAACAGAAGAAGTTAAGCAAACAGATATTATAACATAGATAACAATAGCAGGGAAGCTGACAGCATTCCTGGGGCCCAGGACTAGAGTCTCTACTCTACTCAAACCCTGGGGGAAGTGGTCCTGTAAGTCCCCCTCTCCATCACATTCCACCCCCTCTTTCTTACTCTCCTTTCTCCCCCCTCTGTCTCTCACTCCCCCGCCTCTCTCTTTCTCCCTCACACTTTCTTACCCTCTAACCCCCCCTCTCTCTCTCTCTCTCTCTCTCCCCCCCCTCTTTCTCTCACTCTACCCCTCTCTCATTCTACCCTCTTCTCTCTCTCCCCCCCCCCCCTTGGGTCCAACATGCGAGCACGGGTGCAGGGTCTGTTAGGGCCCTACCCTGTGCCAAAAACTGAAGTTATACCTGACTTTCCGACTTTGAATCTATTCATTCCATATGCGAAGAGATCGCTAAGCATTTGAACATTCAAGAGGGTTATTATGGCAGCAGATAAACGATATATACTCCCTTCTAACATCAAACACGTCCCCCCAATAAAGTCTGTTGATGAAATGCATGTACAATAGGTACTTGTCTTAGTGGCGGACCAACCATCGACGGTACTTACAGAACACCACTGTGTATAGGGATCAGCCTGACTCCCCACATTTCTATTTTTAATGTTTTCTATTATATACTGACGTGATTTAAAATGTATGGGCAGATCCTCAGAAGGTCGCTCATTTTTTTACATGACGTTACTGTATCTCATTTTAACGTATCGATATCCATACGCATACCCCAAAGGTGTTTACACTACGAAGTTCAGCCATTTTCCTTAAAAATAACGGAACAACATATTTTTAATGGACATTAGGCAGATTCATATGCAAATCATATGGTAATAAGCACTTTACCTAACTATGGAGATCCTCAGAACTCTTACTGTTGAGGCAACGATAATAACTATGATATTTAGCACATTTTTTACTTCCAAACCCTGGGGAGCATTGTGTTATTTATAAAAATACTGTAGCCTAAATGGGAAAAGGGAATGTTTTAAGTCATACCCATACTGATGCAGCGGCTGTTAGTCGAACACATCTCGGCGCCAATTTTGAGTTCTCTGCTGTTCCGCACGCAGCATGAACGCAGCAAATTGCCCCAGGCACCCGCGCTTATCGCAGATGTTTTGTTTGAATTTCATGGATTCTGTTTTTTCGTTTGCAATAAAATGGATGAATTGTAATGTGTACAGTACTGTGCTACTATGTCAATTTCATGTTTTTAAAAGCCAGAACACTAAAGTTTGTTTTTCTGCACTCGCCACGCTCGCATCTTAGTGCGGGGAGGCTGGAATTCATCCCGCGGTTTAAAATCGGGATTCCGATGTACACGACGCGTGAAGTGTTCGAATAACGGCCGCTGCATCAGTAAGAATGAAGTATTTAACCCTTAGGTCAGGTCCCCAGTGGCTGCTGCTGCGTGCACTATGGTTCAGCCAATGAGGGCGAACCAGCCACGCCCCACCCACCCCCATCAGATCTCCTGCTCTCCACTACAAGAACAACCGCAGATCACAGGTTACGAAACGGGTGCACGCGCCGCAAGGTGTGCCGGCGCATATGCAGCTATGACCACTGGGGCCGTAGCCTTACATTACATGTGCTATACTAACAAATATAATGTGGAACATACAAATGACTGAAACACAGCAACAGATGCAGATTAAATTGTGTTTTTTTTTCAAAGGATTAACTATAATATGGTTTGTCAGGAGTAGAGGGATTTTATATATGTTTATTTGGCCTACTATTGTATGTATTATGGAGTTTATTAAGTATTAGTGCATAAGAATTAAGTTACATATGTTAAAATGAATTTCAAGGAAACAGAAGTCACCAAAATAATAGTTTATTATACACAGTTGTTGCACTGTGTGTAAAACACAAACAAACAGCAAACGTAACTATATATACTGTATAAACCATACCAACATTGTAAACTTTTTAAACCCGATGTACTTTCCCATGCCGTGTAACTACAGGAGAAGAGGGTGTGGTTATCTCCTCTAAGGAAGAAACAGGAGGGCTAGTCTCCTCAAATTGGGATATCCCAGATTTGCCATGGACTCCAACGATTCTCAAGGTGTAGTTTGGCCCAAAAAGGCATTGAAGTGATCCATCCTTCATTGAGCAGGTCAGCACTTGGAAAGATGCTGTCACGTGGGCCAAACTGTTGGTAACAGCACTAGTGTGCTGTCTGGAGAATAAGGGGAGCATGGCGTGTTAATGCCTACTCCTGGCATCACTCCGTCTTCTCCCAGGATTGCTCCGTTTCCTCCAAGTGTGGAACGGCTTCAACACGCCTTTGGTACCACATACTATTTGTTTGTTTTGAAGTGTTCACACTGTGGTTCATGTCATATGAAGTGCTCTGCATCTGAGGACTGCCATCTAACACATCAACAGGTGATATTCACTTAAGCGCTAAGCACGCAAACAAGGTACAACATTAGGAGTATACTTACACTCACTCCTCCTGTTCCAGCAGTGTCAGCCCCTCTTTTTCAATTGCTTATTCATCAAAACAAGGAGGGTCCTGTCACTTCTCTGTTCATTTTAAATCCTTACCTCTCACGAGTATAGTGGCTGAGTGCACAGCCAAACTTCTTTGTGATTTTTTAACTGTTTGGTAAAATATGATCTTTGTAGTGGTGTGTGTGCACTTCTAATCCACTACAGCAGCAGTGCGCAAAGTGGGGGGCTTATGACTGGCTTCCCTCCCTTTTGATGGTCACATCCTTAAAAAAAAATTGTCACAGGGTACTCCAGCCAATTGGATTGACTGGGAACCATTTGTCTGTGAAATGTGACGTCACAGGCCTTATATAAGGAATGTCCCGTCTCATTTGATGCCAAGAAGCCGACGAGACAACATCTCCCCCCAATTGGATTACAGTTTACAGATGAAGATAAAGAAGAACCCCGATTGGATTACAGTTTACAGATGAAGATAAAGAAGAGCCCTGATTGGATCAAAATTAACAGATGAAGATAAAGAAGAAAATAATTTACCGAGGTCTGTGGCTGTTGAGGAGCATTGCGTTGTGGAGCAGGAGTTGCTGCTGTTGCTGCTGGAGTCGGATTCGGAGGGTAAAGACATCAAAAGTAAGAAACACATGGATAGTATTTTATTTCATTGTGTATTTTTTTTTAGGTTGGCATTTGCATTGGCATTTTTTTTACTGAAATGTAATGTCTTTTATTTTCTGCTTGTTTTTTCTAAATGTCTTTTTTTTTTGCTGCTTGTTTTTGGGATTTGCAGGCTGCATATTGACTGGCATAGTTGCAACAAAAGCCCATAGGACATCGGTGTGCCACTGTGTCAATCGATTGGTTTGTTGGCATTGTTTTGTTTAAAATTGAATGTCTTTTTTTTTTGCTGCTTGTTTCTGGGATTTGCAAGCTGCGTATTGACTGGCATAGTGGAAACCCATGCCCATAGGGCATCGGTGTGCCACTGTGCCAATCAATTGGTTTATTGGCATTTTTTGAAAATGTTTGCTTTTTTTTAATTCTTGTGTTTTTGTGGTGGGTTGTGTATTGGTAGGTAGTAGGTATTTTAATGTTGCGGTGGGGGGGTTAACACCTTCATTAACATAGTAGTTACCACCGCTACGGTAATGAAAGGGTTATCTCCTCCCGCAACCTTCGCGGTAGGTGTAACCACCCAGCCCGGGCCAAGTTCCCCCTTCACTCACCCCCTCTGACCCCAATAAACCTGGTAGTTTGCCTTAACCCCTTCAAAGCCTTAGCGGTTAGCTGCTAAGGTAATGAAGCTGCTTTTATTTAATTTTCATAACATAGTATTGTAGCAGGGGGTCACCGGAGCTGAATCACATTGATTTCAGGTCCTTGGACCCCCTGCTTCCGGAGTTACAGGCCCCGTTATTGGGTGCCGGAATCACTCTTGTTTGTTTAAATCCCTCGTTCACGTGGGTCGTGACGCAGGAGAAATTAAACTTGGCCGGGGATACCGGCACCCCATACTGGGGTCTGTAACTCAGGAAGCAGATGATCCCTGGACCTGAAATTAATGCGGTTCAGCACCATAGACCCCCTGCTTCAATAATATGTTAATAAAATAAAAGCCGTGCAATCGCCTGTTAGAGGCGCACATGTAGAGTGACTGATTCAGTCTATCTCTGAATGCGTGTCTCTTACAGACAGCTGGAACCTGGTAGGATTCACACAGTGGGTGTCCCATTCAAATGCAGGGACCCCGATGTGTTAATCTGATGGGCCATTAAGTCTGGCCGCTGGAATCTTGAGGCCCGGAAGAGGTTGCCGTGAGGCTACCGAACGACTAACGGGAGAGAACCAGCTGCAACATCTGTATATGTGTTATCTTCTCTTGAGATTGGTGATTACCGTGCATTTCTAGTGCTTTTTGTCTAATTGATTAAAGGTACTGTTCTTACTAAATGGCTGCAACACACCCTGGACTTTGCTCAACCTAGAGAACAAGTGGTATTTCATTGTGGATACAACACACTAGATTAGGGGTGCACAATATTTTTCCCCTGCGCCCCCCCCCCCTGTCATTTCTCCCCCCCCTCCTGACACCACCCTCCTTACCTAGGCTCTGACGTTCTGATGATACGACAAGTTGCCATGGCAACGCGGCGTCATGTAACCCCAACGAATCGCCTGAAGCAATCTGAGCCAAGGTACAGTGGCGACCAACTTTATTCGAACTCGGCTAGCTCCGCGAATTTCGGAATATCCCGGTGATGTGCAGTTTTGTATCGTTTTCGCCTGGGATGTATTGCGTTATTTTCGCGGCTGTGATTTAAACATTTTATTCCCGCTGTCTGCAATACTGCAATGCCATGTAAAAACACATGGGGGCGTTTGCGAGCTGTTGTCTTTGAAGTCTAATACCTTCGGGTCTGTGCGTGCGCGCGCAGTAATAGTAAAATTGCATATTTAATTTATTTTAAAGTACAGTACTGTACATGCTCGGACCCTGTTGGGGTGAAGTGAGGGGGTTCCTAACATCTGGGGGCACAATAAATTTTATTTCTAGGTGCCATAGAACAGAATTTCCCATGACAATTGGCCGTAACTTGACGAGGCCCTAAGTAGTTCCCACGCCAATTGCGCGAATATAATTTTAAATAACCCGTTCTGTGGGTCTGAGCGGGTTGAAATTCGCCTGGCCCTCATGCGGAAGGACCCTTGCCACAGTGGCAAAATATCAGCCTTGCACGACCCCCGGAACCGGAGGTACCAAAAGACAGTTTAAAAGCACATTACCAAAGCGGCTTTTTTTCTGCCATGCAAGTCAATGGCAGAAACCTGAACTTTAACTTTACCCTGACTTCGTTCTGTTGCCACGAGAGGGTCGCAATTTGCCATGCAATCCTGCCGCAGCTAGGACTACATGGTGACCGAATCTGAGCCCTCTAGGTTGAACAGAACCGGAGTTATGGGTTCCAGGTTTCTGCTCATTCTGACTTAGCCGGTTCAAAGCTTTCTCCGCCATTACGCTCAATGGTAGGACCCTCCTCGCCAGCGTGCCCTTTCTCGCCGCCAGTACTGCTCGGACCCTGTTGGGGTCAAGTGAGGGGGTTCCTAACATCTAGGGGCAAAATGAATTTTATCTCTAGGTGCCCTAGAACAGAAGTTCCCACGCCAATTTACCTAGTTCTCACGCCAATTGCGCGCTCATTGCTCTTTTTTTACAATGTTGCCGAGCTTGCGGCTTTGCGGTCAGGCAGTAAAAAAACAGTGCAGCAATTCAACATGTTCTTTTATTGGTGGAGTCAGTACAAAAACATTTATTTACAAATACTGTACAATGTTGAAACATTTAAAGTGCACAGCAATTCTAATCATCAACACACAATAATACATACTGCAGCCTGTGCATGGGGCACAGGGAGTTAAAGTGATTTGCTTTTTATGTACTGTTTTTGGGGGTTGTACACTGTATTTGAGGGTTTATTCATCAAATTATTATGATGAACTGCCTTTTGAAATGACACTGCTGTTAACTACTGTATTTCAGCCACACACCTCCAGAGTTTTTAATCCCTCCCTAGCCAAGCGTCAATCGGCTGAGTCACCCTATCCTACCAACCCCCTCTCTCCACTGGGTCGTTAACCTTCTGCATATTGCCATTGTGTTCTTAATCCGCCCATAGTCGAGCTACAAACACTCAGTACGCCTGCGTCTAATCACACCATCCCCCTCCCCCAACCCTTAGAGGCCTGTTGTTTGAACGGTAACGCTTTGGAAAATCCCCTCTCGAATTGGAAATGTAAATCTGATGTGCACAGCACTGTGAGAATTGAGAGTACACTGATACTGTATTTCATACGGGTGTGAAAATATTTGTCAGTCACTATGGTTTACAGTCACATGTTTTAAATACAATACAGTACATTCTTTAATATTTTTAAAATAAAAATATATAAATACTGTATATAAGTATAATGTAACATTCGTTCTGTGGGTCTGAGCGGGTTGAAATTTGCCTGGTCCTCATGCGGGAGGACCCTTGCCATAGTGGCAAAATATCAGCCTTGCATGACCCCCGGAACCGGAGGTACCAAAAGACAGTTTAAAAGCACATTACCAAAGTGGCTTTTTTCTGCCATGCAAGTCAATGGCAGAAACCTGAACTTTAACATCACCCTGACTCCGTTCTGTTGCCACGAGAGGGTCGCAATTTGCCATGCAATCCTTAGGCAACTAGGACTACTTGGTGACCGAATCTGAGCCCTCTAGGTCGAACAGAAACGGAGTTATGGGTTCCAGGTTTCTGCTCATTCTGACTTAGCCGGTTCAAAGCTTTCTCCGCCATTACGCTCAATGGTAGGACCCTCCTCGCCGGCATGACCCTTTCTCGCCGCCAGTAATGCTCGGACCCTGTTGGGGTCAAGTGAGGGGGTTCCTAACATCTAGGGGCAAAATTAATTTTATCTCTAGGTGCCCTAGAACAGAAGTTCCCACGCCAATTGACCTAGTCCCCACGCCAATTGCCCTAGTTCCTACGCCAATTGCGCGCTCATTGCTCTTTTTTTACAATGTTGCCGAGCTTGCGGCTTTGCGGTCAGGCAGTAAAAAAACAGTGCAGCAAGCCTCTACATTTGTTACACTGTCAAAGGAGCAAATGGAAACAATGTGAGGCAAATCAACATGTTCTTTTATTGGTGGAGTCAGTACAAAAACATTTATTTACAAATACTGTACAATGTTGTAACATTTAAAGTGCACAGCAATTCTAACCATCAACACACAATAATACATACTGCAGCCTTTATTAAATTCTTCTGCCACAAAACATTTTTGGTGCATGGGGCAAAGGGAGTTAAAGTGACTTGCTTTTTATGTACTGTATTTGGGGGTTGTCTTTAGGGGTTTATTCATCAAATTATTATGATGAACTGCCTTTTGAAATTACAGTGCTGTTAACTATTTCAGCCACACACCTCCAGAGTTTTTAATCCCTCCCTAGCCAAGCGTCAATCGGCTGAGTCACCCTATCCTACCAACCCCCTCTCTCCACTGGGTCGTTAACCTTATGCATATTGCCATTGTGTTCTTAATCTGCCCATAGCCGAGCTACAAACACTCAGTACGCCTGTGTCTAATCACACCATCCCCCTCCCCCAACCCATAGAGGCCTGTTGTTTGAACGGTAATGCTTTGGAAAATCCCCTCTCGAATTGGAAATGTAAATCTGATGTGCACAGCACTGTGAGAATTGAGAGTACACTGATATTGCACTGTAGGGGTGGTTGTCAATGATTATGATTCGCAGGAAAGTGAATACATATTTATTTTATTTTATCAGGAACCAAAAAATACAAATATAAAAATAATAATCAGGAATAATACATACAGTAATGCAGTCTTTATTAAGTTCTTTTGGCAGATTGAAATTGGATAACCATTTGGAAAACATTTGTAAAACATGGGGAAACATGAGTAATGCACATTTATAAGAATATTATTTAATACTATATACAGTACTGTAATGTACTGTATAATATATACTGTATACTATGTACTGTATACTGTAGTAATATTTTTTTTCCGTCTTTATCTTTTCCTCATTCTGTCTGCAGTACAGTAGTTCATTGAGAGAGGAGAGGTTTTGTGTACATCATTACTGCTGTTTATATACTGTACATTTGACTGTACAGTACAAGCAGATTAGACTGGACGCATCACCCCATGCCCCCCTAGGCCACCCTTTTTCCTGAAACGACAGGAAAACAAAAAATAGTGCAGTTACTGTACTGTACTGTACTGTATGTGCGTACTGTACTGTATTATTGCAGAACTACTGTAGGTGGTTGGTGCAGCTTTCTCTCTGGAAAGAAAAAATGGAGCAGTTAGTACGCAGTTACTGTAGTACTGTCAAACTAGTCTACTGTATACTGTAACTACTGTATACTCTGACTACGGTTAAATTCTATGTACTGTCCTTGAACCTGATGGCTGGTGCAGCTCTCTCTGTAAAGAATAAACTAACTACTGTAGTGTACAGAGGCGGCACATTTTATTTGAGTGCGGCTAGCTCCGCAAGCCTGGGGATGACCCGGCATGCTAGCCGCACTCCCTCGGCGTGCCGCGCGTCATCGACGTGCGGTCACGCGTCATCGGGTGCCTGCGCCCCCTGCACGCGCGTCCAGGGCTCCCCGAGGGAGCCCTGGTGTCCCGCGATGTGGGGGACGGCGGCAGGGGGTTCCGGGGGACCCGGCGGACCCGGCAGCGGGAGGGAGAAAGCCCCGATCGGAGGGCGCTCCTCCGTGTCTTCGGCGTGCGCCCGGCACCCTCTGGCGCACGCCAGGTTACTGCTGCGGCCGAGAACGGGCAAATGCTTGAATAAACTCGGCCGCAGCAGTATACTCTTACTATCTGGAAAGAAAAATTCTGTGCCATACTTACCTGTATCATACTGTACTTACAATACTACAGCACAGTACTACTTTCCTGATGCTTGCCCATTACGCGCGATGATAATGGGCAACACAGTGGCAATATGGTCTATATATTTATTGCAGCGTTCCACGGTGAGTACATCGTTCCAAAAACTCATTATGCCTTTCGCCAACTCGTCCTTTTTGGAGGGTTTCGCCACTTTCCGGATATGGTCCTTCAGCTGATGCCAGACCATTTCGATCGGATTGAAGTCTGGCGACCTGTCATTGGAAAGAAAGGACAATTGGTTTAAGAGCTAAAAACAGTGAGGAACAAAAATGGGACACGGTCTACTGCACTTACTCCGCTGGAGTCTTCACCCAGTTGATGCCGTGCTCAAGGATATGCGCCGTTGACGCGGTGTGCTTGGGATGGTTGTCCTGGTAGAAGCGGTGACCATCGGGGAACTAGCGTGTGATGTATTGTTGTCTTGGAAGAAAGCTTTATACATGATTCCTATAGCAAGAAAAGAAAAGTGCTCAAAAAACTGCACAATAGTACAGTACAGTGCATACGGTAAGGCAACACTAGTCAAATACAGTGCATTAGGCGACATTATATTTGATAAATTTTACCTTCAAAGTTGACAATGCATCTCGGTCCACGCCTAGAGATGGCACTCCACACATGCAGCTTCACAGGGTGTTTTGGCCGCGGCTTCAAAGATATGCGGCCTTTTTTGTGGAATGCAAAGCTTGCAAATCTCTCCCGTGACACAGTAGACTCATCAGTGAAGATGCAATCCTGGAAAGTCTCCCCACTGTCGATCCATGCCTGGGCCAGGAGCACTCTTTTGATTTTGTTTGCGTCCCGTATCATGGGGTACGCTCTGTAATGACAAGGAATAAATTTTTTTAGCGGCACAGTGCAGTACAGTTTGCTAAACAACACTTTTACCTCCTGTACTGTCCAGTATTAACCTCACACGTCCATATTTCCATCCAATGCTGCGTCTCATCTTCTTTATGCTGCTCTTGGATACAGTCAGATTGCGCTTTTCCTGCAGAGTGTTTTTAACCCTTAATGCACTCCTCTCATCATTCTCCTCACTTATTTTGACCACCAGAAGAGTTGTCTCCCTACATTGTAAAGAAAATATATTGTTTTATTAATATGCAGCAATATAAAATGTATACACTGTAAATATAATGTTGTAATATTAAATAAATTGAAATATACAAAAAATATAGACTGCTGTACTATAAATATAAATATACACAATAAATATACTGTTGTAATATAAATATAAATATACATCCTATATATACCGTTGTAAGATAAATTGAAATATACAAAATATGTATACTGCTGTACTATAAATATAAATAGACAAAATATATATACTGTTGTACTATAAATATAAATATACACTATAAATATACTGTTGTAATATAAATATAAATATACATCCTATATATACCGTTGTAAGATAAATTGAAATATACAAAATATGTATACTGCTGTACTATAAATATAAATAGACAAACTATGTTGTAATATAAATCAACAGAAATAACAACAGTATTACAGTAGATACAAAACTGTACTGTAGATGTACTGTACTGTATGAACAGTACAGTACGTACAGTACAGTTTTCTATATTTTTTTTGTTAAGTTTTATAAATATACTTACGCGTTAGTTACCCTTGGTGCCTTTTTCCGGTCTCTGTTTTTTCCGTATGCATGATAGCCCACGGTGTTTGATGGTACAACGAGAACAGAAGTAGCTAACCAGCATTGGATAGCAGCAATTCGGTGTCCGATCGTGTACATCTCCTTAATTCGCATGCTGAGATCCTTTGAAATCTTTTTAACAGGCATTGCTGCGAGTAGAAAGAAATACAAACACAAGAATGTATATTCGATGTTTAGTCGATGTGTATTCAATGTGCAGTGAATCCACAAAATGGATGGTGTATTTATACGGTAATGACTCACCTTAGAGTACGCCCGCTTTCAACACCTGTACCTGGTAGCCATGCATAAAAGGTCACACACTTAGCATAGCCCACCACTCGATGATCTTTATCTGAACTTGCCCTTGTCCAGATACTGCATTGTGCCACCTGCTTCCATGGAGCATCCCCGTTTCTATGGACGCAAGAACCCACTCACGTCTGCCGTGCCTGTCATGCTGAAAAAGCGAAAGGCGGTTGCCGTTTCCACGCCAAGGGCAAAGCGACAGGCTAAGGCCAATAAAGAAAACCTTCTGCTGACCCCAAAAGTTAAGGGTTTTCTTAGACGTAAGCCTCATTATGTGAAGAAGAGATATGGTGATGTACTCTCGATGCAGAACGAATGGCAGCCAACCCATCGAATCCGCAGACCACTTACTCCAATATGCTTCGACGACTCTGCTGTAGCTGTCCCGGAAAACTTCAGCCCGTCTTCTCCACCCCCATCTTCTCCGGTTCCATCTGACGACACTGCCGCCTCTGAAATCCACGGGTCACTGTCTCCTCTGCTCCTAGACGACTCTGCTTCTCGCCCGGAAATCCAAAGGTCACTTTCCCCATCCCTCTTCGACGACGCTGCCGCTTCTCCTCTACCGGGTATCCACAGGTCACCTCCTCCACTCTCCATCGGTACCGCTTCTCTCCATGGAACCCCCATCTCATCCTCTGTTGCACCCATCCCCCCAGATGTCCACACGCCATGCACAAGAAGCAGCTCGTTAGACCGGATGCTGAATGGGATAAGTGTGGATCTCCCTGGGAATTCTCTTGTGCTGGCAAAGATAGATGTGCTTCTGGAGACAATGCTAAATGTGGAGCAACGGATGCTACAAATGGAACAATGGATGGATCGACAGATGGAGAAGATAGAGGCTGAAATAGCGGGCATACATTATTTGCTCGGTGCTAATGCCCCTGTTTCCCCGCCCCCAGAGCAGGGGGGTGACATGGATGTGATGAATGGGACCTTCGACCCCCTTCCATCAGCAAGCTCACCCCCTCCACCAGAAGATGTAGTGTACATGTATGCCGTTGAGGAGGACATGACAACCCCGTCAAGACCACGCCAGGAGACAACACGGCGACCAAGACCGGAGGAAAGCTTCCTCCCAGACAACCTACCATCGCCCGTTGCCTCAAGCACACCCATTCCCAAAAGACCTACACCCGCTCGCATCGAAACGGTGCCCGACATCACCCTGTGTGATCTGCCACCGGAGCTCAGGGAGAATTATAGGGTGAGGAGTGCTTGTGTACCCCACAAGTATGCCTTGATCATTTTTAAGCACCATGTTCCCTACTCGTTGTACTGCGACTGGGCCTTCAAAGTGAACTACGAAGGAAATCGCGTAAAAAAGGCCCTTCCTGTCAATTTAAGGAAAAACATTGTGGAAGAAAGGCGGCGCTTTTATTCAGTTACAGATCCTGTAATGAAAGGCGTTAGAGACTGCATTAATGGTGTTTTGCGCCATGCAAGGAATCGGCCATGGACGGACAATGTGGAGGACTTTGAGTGAGACCATACTGTTGTGCTGAACTGTATTGTACTGTACATGTTTTGCCCTACTGTTACTTAAAATGCTTCAACATTGTATTTGTAAATAAATGTTTTTGAACTTACTGCACCAATAAAAAAACATGTTGATTTGTCTTACTGTACTGTGCATTGTTTGCATTTGCTCCTTTGATAGTACTGCAAGCTCGGCAACATTGTAATAAAAGAGCAATGAGCGCGCAATTGGCGTAGGAACTAGGGCAATTGGCGTGGGAACTAGGTCAATTGGCGTGGGAACTTCTGTTCTAGGGCACCTAGAAATAAAATTCATTTTGCCCCTAGATGTTAGGAACCCTCTCACTTGACCCCAACAGGGTCCGAGCAGTACTGGCGGCGAGAAAGGGTCACGCCGGCGAGGAGGGTCCTACCATTGAGTGTAATGGCGGAGAAAGCTTTGAACCGGCTAAGTCAGAATGAGCAGAAACCTGGAACCCATAACTCCGGTTCTGTTCAACCTAGAGGGCTCAGATTCGGTCACCATGTAGTCCTAGTTGCGGCAGGATTGCATGGCAAATTGCGACCCTCTTATGGCAACAGTACGGAGTCAGGGTGATGTTAAAGTTCAGGTTTCTGCCATTGACTTGCATGGCAGAAAAAAACCCACTTTGGTAATGTGCTTTTAAACTGTCTTTTGGTACCTCCGGTTCCGGGGGTCGTGCAAGGCTGATATTTTGCCACTGTGGCAAGGGTCCTTCCGCATGAGGGCCAGGCGAATTTCAACCCGCTCAGACCCACAGAACTGGTTATTTTATATTATATTCGCGCAATTGGCGTGGGAACTACTTAGGGCCTCGTCAAGTTCACGGCCAATTGGCGTGGGAACTTCTGTTCTAGGGCACCTAGAGATAAAATTCTTTTTGCCCATTGATGTTAGGCACTGTATGCCACTGTACAGTATACTGTAGAAGACATATAATGAAACGATACTGAACATGTAGAATAAATGCATAGATTTATTTATTCGGGTTTATTACACAGTATACTGTACGGCCGGAAAACATCAGCATACAGTACAATATTATCCATCGAAATCCCCCCATTAGCCATTTTCTTTTCTGAGAAAAAACAAAAAGAAAAGTTTTAATGTACAGTTATGGTCAGCCCCCTACAGTAAAGAAGTACCCAGCCAGTCCCACCAAAATAATACGGCAACTCACCATAGAATTTCCCATTCAGCTGGCGCCGGCGCCGGTCCACTGCCAGTCCAGCTTTCTTGATCATCCACGTCGATAGTTTGCAGCGGGACTAGTCCACCTGTAGTCAGCTGGTGAGGCTGGAAATCGCTTAGGTACATGCAAGCTTCATCAAAACTGCACGCGAAATCCGACTCAGGCTCAGGGTTGTCACTGGCAAGTGGATCATCAGGAAGCGCATACCATGTGGGAACATATAAAAGAAAATGCTTTTGGTGCAATATTGTGCAAACAGTGGTGGAGTAAAATTGCTAGCACAGAATGTATACACAGAATACTCACAAACGTGAGGTAGGATGAAGGCACATAAAGGTATCTTTAAGAGCTGGTGTCAATCTGTGGAGTATGGTGTTGCCAGAATAGTGTGGTTCCCAGCTGACCTTAGGACAGGAAAACACTGGACATAGCGTAGACCGTATAACAATTTAATAAAAGAAGTAGTTATAATCCAATCTACTCACATGTTGAAAAATTAAAAACAACATTTTAGATCTCAATGATCTCTGCAAATAGCGCTCGATGCTGCCACCGGATGGGGCCTCTCTCTCGGGTCTCCCTCCTTCTCTGCTGTGCGTGTCACGAGTGCGTATCAGCAACCGGAAGTGACGTCATCAGCATCCGAGGGTTCCGGTGGATAGAGACAGTTGTCACTGACAGTGGGACCGTCATTGGAAGCCGGTGCTGGTGCTGGTGCATTGCTTGGCAGCGACTGTCGCTTCTTAGTTGGTTTTAACACGACCCTTCGCCTTTTGCCGCCTCCATGATCATAGATACGGGAAAAATCCGGTGATACACACCAATACCCTCCAACAAATTGGGGCTCAATACGGTGAAAACAGGGATCACTACATAACCTTTTCCTTACTGCACGCTTCCACGTATGAGGAGTTGGCGAAAATTTGTAAAAGTCATAGTTTTCGATAAAATACTGATAAATTTGACCAACTGTTGCCATCTTATCATCTGTTGCATTAATCACGGCACATATCAAATACGCATAACTTCTGTCAGGTTTTTGGAAAGCGGGCTGCACTTGAACACTCATGATGGGTGGGTCTCTGGAGAATACTGTAACTGAAACTGGTCTTTGTCTTTCTTTAACACTGTATGTATGAAAAGCCTAAATTGATACATTTTTGCAACCTCTTTCTTCAGTCTCAAGGCCAAGGCCAAGTTACAATAGCACACTGTGGTACAGTATCTTTTTTAAACGAAACACCTGCAAGCCGACGCATTACTGATTCGGCGCATTACAATTCATGAATTTCTGCCATCTGGCGGACACGTGAAGCATTGCAGCCTATTTAAATCCGAACCATTATCAATAAACCCATCAACCGCGCGTCAGCCGGGCATGACCCCTGGCTGGGAACGGAAAAGGAGCGCGGCATGCTCCAGGTGAACAGCGTGGCATTCCAGGAACAAGCCAGGTAAAAGCCGGTGATTTGTTAGAATAAAAGCTGCCGCAGCAGTAAGTGAAGTTACAGAGCCTTCGCCGCTCCCCTGGCATTTAATTTAAATACCTTCGGGAAGTGCGCTGGGCCTCAGTAACTGCCGCACCTGCCGCAAAGAATCTCGCACCTCCCAGTTGGCACACTCCTGCAATAGACTACATCCAAGTGGTACAATAAGTGGTTTTTGGTTTACTAGAGTAATGAAAGTGGTTAAGGGTGAGCACTAGATGCTATGCTCCCCTGTGGTGTCACAGAGGTACTGTGTCACAGGGGATTTAAAAAAAAGGAGAGAGAAAGCTCCAGAGGTTAGGTTCCAGCATGTCAGGAGAGAGGAGTCTTGGGGAGTAGAGGTAGGATATGTTCGCACAGTTATAGTATAGATCAGGCCCCCTTTTATTGTATTTCAGTTAAGTACAGTGTGACAGGGTGAATGAACGTCACCAGCCATATACCTGGCAAACCTATGTTTAGGCTTGCAGTGCAGCAGTGACGAGGTTAAGTTTCAGTTGAGTCTGGGGGAGGACACAAAGCGCATAAACTTCCTCTCCAGGGTGGAAAAATCACATGGAATCGTAACCCGATGTAGGAAGCATACGTAGGGAAAAAAGAAGAAAAAATATAGTGAGCATATGAATGAAGGGGTGACACCCCTGAAGAAGTCCGAACTACCGGATGAAACGCGTAGGGTTACCTGTGCGCTCAGACCTGTGAAGCAGTGAGATTACTTGCGGACTCTCTGCCGTGACATCAGCTGTGTTGCCATCGCGTCTTCCCGCCCACACGGCCAGCGTTGCTGCTGACTATAATGGAGCTAGATGATCCTTCTCCCACTGTTGGATAATTGAAGGAACCGGTCCGTGACGTCAGACGCCGCCCGAGTGCGGAAGCAGAGGACGTGTTGTAGCTGACTGGAGCCTTACCAAGCTGCGTCTGAACCCAGAGTGGTTAAACTGCCATTTTTTGTTCTGGAGCATGTGAGTGTATTGGAGCTCCTTGCTCGAGTATTTTATATTAATTAAAACTGTGTTGCACTATATTTTTTCTTCTTTCCCTACATATGCTGCCTACATCGGTTTACGATTCCATGTGATTTTTCCACCCTGGAGAGGAAGTTTTTGCGCTTTGTGTCCTCCCCCAGATGTTACTTTGAGAGATTGAGAAATCTCTCACACCAGCTGCATCTCCTCTTGGTGATATTTCTTTGTTTTTTGTTTATTTATTAATGTAATATTAAGGTTTGCGCTTACTTTCCTTGCACCAATTAAGTTTCAGTTGAGAAGGGCGGCTTAATTACAGCAGCGGCAGCTCTTATTCGAGCAAATGCCGCTGGCTGAATGAGGCTGGGAAGCGGGTAGCCGCGGCGCGTGGCGGCGCACTGTGACGTCACGGTCACAAGCGCGCCCGGCTTCCCCGTCTTCCCCGGCTTCCCCAGGCTTCCCCGACACCCCTGGAGTTCAAATCTAGGTAAGCGGGGGTGCGGGGAAGCAGAGGGGCAGAGTAGAAGCCGGGTTCGGGGTGTCTTTGGGGGGGTAATTGCGCGCGATGTGGAGGGGGGGTGCGTGGGGGAAACGCGGCGGCGCGCGTTTCTGACTGGCGGCAGCTGGGGTAGATCCCGGCATGCCGCCGGCATTTACTAGAATAAAAGATGTCGCTACTGTAGTCTGACCTCAGCTGCATAATCAAGATGTTTTAAAACCCCCAGACTGTACACACATGCAAGCTAGCTGGCCAGGAGACAGGACTGAAAGGCTGAAGAGATTACTGCTATAAGGTCAGTTTGCAAAGTACATGTTTGATGAACTGTCTGTGTCCTGCATGCTGAAGAGAAGCTGCCTTGTTTTCTATGCTCTTTTGAAATTCTAGTTGGCAAAATCTGCCTCCCCTTTTCTAAGCCAATCTTGCTTGCTGGCATCTACCGCCCCCTAAAGCCCCTCTACAATCCCTGACTGATATCACCCAATTTCTTGGCTCCATTTCCTCTCTGAATGAGAAGAGTGAGCTGCTAGTTCTTGGAGATTTCAACTTCAATTGTCTTGACCCTAAAAACCACAAAATCCAGATACAACTCAAGTCACTTAACCTATCGCAACTCATTTCCCAACCCACACGGATAAACCTGAAATCGCATAACCATTCCTTGCTAGACTGGATTCTCTCCTCAAACCCCAGCAGAATCCAATCCTCTGGCATCCTTCCTGACATTTTCAGTGACCATGCAATAGTGTACTGTGTAAGGAAAATTAAAACGCCCCAATCAAGCCCTAAAGTTCTCCTCACTAGAACATTTAAAAACTTTAACCCACAACAGTTTCTGGATGACCTTACCAACTGCCCATGGCACAGAATCGATTTAATTCCCGACCCTGATTCTGCGCTTGACTATTTCCAATCAGAGTTCTTAAAACTCTGCGATACCCATGCTCCACTACGCAAAATAAGGGTACGGGGTCCCACCTTCCATGGGTTACAACTGACCTTATTGCACTCTACCAGCTCAGGGATACCTTGTGGAAAAGCTACAAAGTAACTGGCACTACCAAGGATCTCAATCACTACAGATGCATGCGGAACATGTGCACAAGGCAAACAAGGCATGCAAAGCACAATATTACTCTGACAATCTCCACCAAAATACAACAAACCCAGCTAACTTCTGGAAGGTTATCAACAATATATTCCAGCCTCCTAACCATCAACAACCAAGTAATATCACTACGGGGGATATTACTCTGACAAACCCCACTGACATTGCAAATGCATTCAATGATTACTTTGTGGGGTGCGCCACTAACTTATTAGCAAAACGCAGCCCAAACCACAAACC
The DNA here is from genome assembly GCF_040206685.1 of Ascaphus truei. Taxonomy (NCBI): domain Eukaryota; kingdom Metazoa; phylum Chordata; class Amphibia; order Anura; family Ascaphidae; genus Ascaphus; species Ascaphus truei. The sequence goes on along the minus strand of NC_134487.1, from coordinate 209,194,669 downwards.
TGAATCTCATCCTGGGAGTACCCCTATAGTCCCACCCCCTCCCAACACTGCCCACAATTTTCAATTTGGCCCAGTATCTGAAGAAGAGATTATACAAGCGCTCCTCAAACTAAAACTAAGCAGCCAATGTGAACCTGACTTACTACAATCTAGGTTCCTACGACTTGGTGCCCCAGCCATTGCCAAACCAATTGCGTCCATAGTCAACTCTATCCTGTCTGCAGGCCATATCCCGAAGACCTGGAAAACTGCCAGAGTTGTCCCAATCTTCAAAAGTGGGGACAAAAACACTGTCTCAAACTACAGGCCAATCTCACTTCTCCCAATTCTATCCAAAGCACATGGAAAAATGTGTCCACTCCCAATTAAGCGATTTCTATACCAAGACAAATTTCCCTAGCCAATTCCAATCTGGGTTTCGTCCCAAACACTCCACCGTAACTACCCTGCTAAAAGTTTGCAATGAAATCCAGTGTGGAATGGAACTGGGACAACTCACTGGTGCAGTATTCCTAGATTTTGCAAAGGCTTTTGACAGAGTTGATCATGCTATCCTGCTCAACAAACTCCAGAGCTCTGGAATAGGGAAGCTTGCTTTAAACTGGTTTCAGTCCTACCTATCAGGAAGATCCCAACATGTGTCCATCTCAGGCTCTAACTCCAACCCCCTGGATATCACCTGTGGTGTCCCGCAAGGCTCTGTTCTGGGGCCCCTACTCTTCTCAGTGTTCATTAATGATCTTCCAACAGCTTGTAAGGAAGCCTCAATACACATGTATGCATACGACACAATCCTATATGCACACAGCCACAGCCTCTCTAACCTTCAACACATACTTCAGTCTGACTTTTTGATACTCGAAAACTGGATTTCCCAAAACAAACTGTTTTTAAACACTGACAAGACTGTAACAATGGTATTCGGGACCAAGACTAAATTTTTAAAGCTTCCAGTGACTGAGCTCTTGATTAGAACCAACGCTAACACCACCCTAACCCCTGTCACTAGTTTTAAATACCTGGGCTTATGGTTTGACTCCCACTTAACATTCGGGATGCACATTGATATCCTGACAACCAAGACCTATGCCAAACTAGGGGCACTTTACAGGAACAAATCCTCCCTAAGTCTCCTGGTCAGAAAGCGTACACTGGCGACACACTTTATTCGAGCTCGGCTAGTCCCACGAATTCGGGTATACCCGGGTGTATTGAGTTTTGTGACTGTTTTCTGCCCGAGTGCATTGAGGTATTTTCCAAGCAGGGATTGAAGCATTTTATTCCCGCTGGCTGCAATACTGCACAGTATATATATATATACTGCATTACAATTCATGAAGTAATGCCATCTGGTAGACACGCGAAGCATTGCAGCCTATTAAATCCTAATCATTATCATTTAACAGATCAGCCGCCCGTCAGCCAGGCATGAACCCAGGCTGGGAAGGCAAACGCAACGGGGCTTGTCAGAGGTGAGGAGCGGCGCATTCCAGGTATCTGCCAGGTACATACTGGGTATTTGCTCGAATAAAGTGTGTCGGTGCAGTATCGCACAGCAGATGCTAATGCCAATTATTGACTATGGAGACATAGTATACGGCTCGGCACCTCAAACCCACCTTGGCAAACTTGACACCCTCTACAATTCAATTTGTCATTTTGTTCTCCAATGCAACTACAACACACATCACTGCGATATGCTCAAAGAACTAGATTGGTCATCACTAGAGTCTAGGCGCAAAGTTCACCTTTCCTGTCTTGCCTTTAAATTCTTCATGGGCAAGCTACCCGCCTATCTGAACAAGCTCCTCACCCCTACCACATGCAGCACTTATCACCTGAGATCAGACTCCAAAAGACTGTTCATGGTCCCAAGGCTCAACAAAGTATCCGGACGTTCCTCCTTCTCCTACCGTGCACCCCAAAACTGGAACAACCTACCAGAGACTCTCACATCTACCACCAGTTTAAGTTCTTTCAAATCTAAGGCTGTCTCACATTTTAACCTGGTCTGTAACTGTTTCATACGCCCATAATATATATTTTTTAACTGTGCACGCAATGTCTTGTATATAATATATACCCTGTTCATTTATGTAACTGTATTTGTAACCATGTATTATTTGTTTTACTCTGTGCCCAGGACATACTTGAAAACGAGAGGTAACTCTCAATGTATTACTTCCTGGTAAAATATTTTATAAATAAATAAATAAATATAAATAAATGCTGAAGAGAAGCTATTTTGTTTTTGTATGCTGAAGAGAAGCTATTTTGTTTTTGTGTATTGTATTTTTTTAAGGCTCAATAAATAAGCCTTATCAAGAGAACCCGCGTGTGTGGTTGCATCACCCTGCAATATATGGTGTCAGAAGTGCAGGGATTTTGAGAGGCCGCTGCTTTTGAAGGGCCACACACACACAAAAATGAGAAAAATGGAAGAATTTTTAAAAGAGTTTCTGTGCGAGCAGACCACACAGCAGAAACTGTTAATGCAGGAGCAGGCCAAACTACTATTGCAGCAGCAAACCCAGCTCCTAACCCAGCAGCAGGCAGCACAGGATGAGCAGATGGCCAGGCTGCTGACCCAAATAAAGGGGTCTGCCAGTCCAGAACTTGCGAACAAACCCCCGGTCCTCTTGAGGAAAATGGCTCAGAACGAGGATCCAGCGGCTTTTCTACTGACATTTGAAAGGGTTGCCGAAGCTCAGGGCTGGGCTGCAGATCGCTGGGCAACTGCTTTGGCCCCACTCCTCATACTGTCATGGCCCCCTTAAACCTCCAACATCACCGTATTAATACGGGGATGTTTGCTTTTTCAGCCGAACTTGGCCGCGCGCCAGCGGCATCTCCTGTTCAGCGCTAATGGCGCTGAACATTGAAAGCGCTCGCGGCGCCGAAACAAAAGAAAAAAAGTCAGCGTCTGCCCGCGCATTTAAAAATCCCGCGGTGGCGGCCGCAGGAGACTAAAGGCGGCCGCCACTGTAGGAGAAGCCCAGGCCTCATATCAGGGCCTCCCAGCAGATCAGGCAATGGACTACCAACAAGTAAAAGCCACCATACTGGATCGTTTAGGTCTGACCCCAGTTCCGGAACCTGAAGTACACCGCTAAGATGAGACCCCGGGTCCTCGCTCAGCGATTATTGGACTTGTGTAACCGCTGGATACAACCTGAGCAACACACTAAGGAAACTGTTCTTGAACAAGTTGTGTTGCAACAATTCCTACAAGTAATAACCCCTTCCGCACGCTCTTGGGTAAAACGCCATGCTGCTGATACCCTAGCTTTGGCGGTCCGACTCGTTTAGAACTTCCTTGGGGCCGAGGACCAGGCGAGTGTCTTGGACCCGACGGATCCGGCTTTACCGATGCTTGCGGACGCCCAAAGAGGGAGACCGGACCAACGGGGAAACTACGGCCCCTCCATATGCAACCGCCAAGTGCCACGAAAAGAGAAGTCCTTCCAACAAGGAAGAAGTCAAAACGCCGGGCATTGCCGAGACCCTCATCCCTTCCCGATGTCGGCTTGTCGCCAAATGAGAGAACCTTCCGAGGACGTCGCCCACAGGACCCACCAGATGCCTAGTCTCTAGTATTCGGTCCAGCGGAGCGCTATCCGCGGCACCCTCCTGCGAGGGAACCCTCTCCATGTTCCGCCTGCGGAGAACAAGGCCAACGGCATGTGGACGGTCCACAGATGGATTGTTCCTTCAGCAGGACCGTCGCCTTGGCCTTCACTGGAGAAAATTACAAGCCCTGGATATTTCCAGCCCAGGTTGGGGGAAAAACTGTCCAGGCCCTTGTAGATTCGGGCTCTGGAAAAACTCTGGCCTTCCTGAAACTGTTACCACCTAACGTGTGTTCTTTTGACTCTCCATGGAGTATAGAATGTATATACAGCGATGTAAAACGGTATCCGACGGCCAAAATCCGGCTACAGGTAAAAGGTCAGGAGGCCTACCTCGAAGTAGGAGTCGCTCTTTGGCTCCCTGCCACTGTTGTGCTCGGCCAGGACTGGCCTTTCTTTTCGGACCTAATGGCTCCAGTCTCTCACGAGAAGCCTTATTCTATGGCTCAGGAGAACCCTGGGAAAAAGTTCCCCTTCTCGGCAGACCTTTTTCCCAGTAGACACCGGGATCCAAATACTCGGAAGCAAAGACGCTCTGACAAACAGGACTTGTTGCAGAAATCTGGGTCTCAAGGTGACCATTCTAGTATCCAGAAGTCACAAGTGATGGCTGGGGATGGCCAGAGCGAGGGGGATATGGGCCCTAGAGATTTACCAGACCTATACCTCCCTGATTCTCGCCAAAGGCAAAGGGAAGATCCAGTCCTTGCTTGACAGTATGATAAGGTGGTAAAAATTGATGAGCAGATATTGAATGCACAGGGGGTGATAGTATTCACCCATTTTGAATTATCAAATGATATCCTGTACAGGGTGAATAAGCAGACACAAACAGGGTAGGTCACCAGACAGATATTGGTTCCCAAGGCGTTTGTTAAATCTGTGTTCACTCTAGCCCATACTGTCCCTTGGGGTGGTCACCTGGGCAGGGATAAAACATTGGACCGTATTTTGTCCCGATTCTATTGGCCAGGGATGCATAGTGATATTGCTAAGTTATGTGTGGCATGTCCGAAGTGCCAGCTAACTAGTCCGAAGGGACAAAAAACAGCCCTTTTTGGTTCCTCTACCCTTGGTGTCAGTTCCCTTTGAGAGGATTGGTAGGACCTCTAGAAC